>NW_027191473.1:0-285779 GCF_011745625.1 Cladosporium halotolerans
CTGAATCTGATTATTCAGGTCCGAGCTCAATCAGGGACCTGATTGATTGATTACCTGATTGATTATCTGATTGAGAAAATCAAGATTCAAGATCTATGCTTCATTCACATGGACAACTGTACGCGTACTACTGTAGCATCGAGATGTCCCAGGAAAAAGCCAAAACTGTTGACCTGTCCAACGGTCGTTTGCCCTCTCAGGGCTTGTACAACCGCACACAACCTGGTCCTGGCAACGATCTCTGGAGTCTTCCGCTCTCTTAGGATGGGTTGGCCGTTTTCCCTGGGGGTCAGCCAATTTACGATCACGATGGCTACTTGATTGGTGCTGTGGGTGTCAGTGGTGGTACCGTCGAGCAGGATGTCAACGTGGCTATGTATGCGGCAGAATCGATTTGAACAACGCTGTCTCTGGAAATGTGAAAGAGTGATTCGGGAGGGGTCGCCAGGCAACTGCGCCGGCGGGGGTATCGTTGGTATTCATCTTTTAAAAAACTAAGAAAACGCCATCTTGTCGGCGCCACCCTGTCATTCGTTAGCCACGTGGTCATCGTACAAGGTAAACACGTCGAGTTCACTTACGGTCTCTGCCCGCTCGGCGGCGCTAAAGCACCCGCCTGGCGTGGCCGCGACGGAAGGCCTCCCCAACCTCCGTCGGCCAGCACGCGCCGCAGTGAGCGGCGTGGAGGATAATCCTCTCCACGCGCCCACTGCGGCGCGGACACGCCAGGGCCCCACGCCCTGCGTGGATGTCCGAAGACTGCCCGCAGGGCTTGGGGGTGCGGCGCTCGGTATGGCCGCACCGGGTGTAGTAGACGATAAAAACTCTCTTGCACACTTTTGGAGTGTTAGTTGATGTTAGGTTCTTTGACCAGTTGCTTCCTGTGGACTTACTGTCGGCAAGAGAGCGGAGGAGGGGGCCGCGGCGCAGAGACGGCGGAGAGGCGGCGGGGAGGTGGAGGTGGAGGCGGCGGCGGCGGCGGCGATGGTTGTTTTGATGATCTATGTCGACGTGTTAGCACTTGTATGATTGCAATGTGAGAGAGTAGCTTCAGCTGAGCCTCCAATGGTGGTGGACACTCACTTGATGTCGCGGTGGATGATGTTGTGGTAGCGCTGCAGTCCATGTTAGCATCCATATCGATTGACCTCGCGAGTTTTATGCTGCAAATCATGAAGCAGGCCTGTGTTGGACGTGTAGATAAGTCGGTCAGGCAGTATCGAAAGGGGATTGACACCAGGAAAGGGGATATACGCACAATCTTGGTATGTGTTCGCCTGAGGAGAAGAGAGGAGTCTCAAGCAAACGAGCTGGCCGGCTGAAGGATTAGAGGCTCCCACGCACAGGCCCTCCCAGTGACTCCGTTCACAAGCCTCACTCCTGATCCTCAGGTCTCTTCTCAACGACTTCGAGCATGTGATTCACTTCACCCCAGCCTTCCACTCTTGCTCGTGATTCATATTTCATGTGACATGTGCAGAATTTGGAGGGGGCTGTACTGCTATGAGATGTGTTGCGTTCCAATTGATGATAACAAAATCGATTCACATGCCATGCAACTTGAGAAGCTCACTGATGGATACACATCGCTTGACTAGCCTGTCGGTGACTGGAAGAATAAAAGGTCCCATTGGCATTTAGGTCTGACCGTGAAGGCCATAGGATTAGCTCGCCCATCCTGTCGATTCTACGAATGTGGAAATTCTGGCTTGATCAACGTCGAAATGCACAACATCGCAGGTTGTCCACTGAGTTTGGTGACGGTGGACGTGAGTCGACCAAATTCTGTTACAAGCAGGACTGGCCCTCCAACGTCTCGATTGATTCAGTTGCCTTGATGAAAAATCAAAGTCCAGCCTGATGTCTCACGCTTACAGCTCTACCGCGTTTGACCGTATGAACTTCACGCCATGCTGTTCCATTTCTCCCTTATTCGCCGCAATAGCCCCCTCGCCCTGATCCACCGCTTTCGATGCGTCCTCAACCAAGAAAGTCTCGTACCCAGCGTCGGCAGCATCAATCGCTGTACATTTGACGCAATAATCAAATGCCAGGCCGCAAACAAACACTCGTTTGATCTGCGATGCTTTGAGAAGATTGGGCAGATCGCTCATGCCAACAGCGGGCTCGCGGAAAGGTGGCCCAAAAGCTGAGTACGCTTCAACTCGACGGTCTCCCCCCTTCTTGATGATGCACTGAAGACTTGAGGTGTCAAGCTCCGGTATGAGCTCGCAGCCTCTGGTTCCTTGTATGCAATGGTCGGGCCACAGAATTGTAGTCTGCTCTTCTGCCTCGTCCCCTACTGCCTCTGGGTTGCGGATCGTGTGCGTAGATGTAAATGGTTCTTTCCCGGGATGCTGGCTGGCGAAAGAGCAGTGATCCTTCGGATGGTAGTCTTGGGTGGCAAACTTGAGCTTGAATGGCAGTGCTAGGAGCTGATTGATAACGGGGGCAATGTCGCGACCTCCAGAGACTGCGAGCGCCCCATCCTGAGATAGAGTCAGACATCTCCTTCATCAACCAGCGGATTCGCATCACCAGCTTACAGGTGGACAGAAGTCTTCCTGCATATCGATGACAGCCAGCGCAGCATCTTCCGCGACCGAAGGCATATTGAAAAGCTTCAGAAGTGTCGATTCCTGAATTTAATCAGGTGAAATATCCCTGTTTGCTATCGTGAGCGTACGGAGATGATCCTCGGCGCAGAAGTCTAAGGGTTCCGTGTGGAAGAGATGGAAGTGGTGGCGTGTGGAGCACTGCTGCAGTACTGTAGTCCAGCCGCAGAAGAAGCAATCGCGATTCAGCTGTCGACGCAAACAATCACCAGAGAATCGATGGCAGTTTCGCCCTCGAATGTCAAGTTCGAGATGCCTGATGTGTGATCTTCTCTTGTTTTGCTGGTTTTCTCACGAGTGATGAAGTCGACACATCGTTTAGCTCGGCCTAGCGGGAAGCATTTCCGATCGGCTGGGTGAGCTTGTCTGGACTACACTTCCATCACTGCAACCATGTATTTTGATGCTAAAACATCAACGAGTGCATCAAACTCTCTGTAACTTGGCTGGTTTGAGTTGGGGCTTCATTCAATTCGGCTTTGCAAGATACTATTGCTCGCTGTATGGCCCGCGCCCACACACACCTGCCACGGCACGGAGACCCACATTTATGTTTGTTGCAAATGCGAATCATCGGCACGCTGAGTTATTAATTGCTTCAGCCTAATTTTATTTTATACTACTTGACCACGGGTCGCATGCGTTTGCTCGTCAACATCAGCCTCTATATAGTTGATTCTAGGGACGTGGGAGTGGATTAAACCTCAGGGGCGCAGGGGCAATGACTTTGAACTGAAGGCGTGCATATCAGCTCTCTTCAAGAGTAGCATGGGTTTTATATTTCTCTGCTTCTTGTTGACACTTGCGACATCTGTATTGTAAAAGCGCCATCTACAATCGATTTACGCAAAGCTGTTTCGTTTCCTTTGGCCCCTTGTGAATTGTCACGTCGCTTGTTTGTGTATAGCCAAGCCATCATAGTTCGATAGTAGACAGCCACATCTGCTGAAAGATCTCTACTCCAATGGCTCACGAAGAGAGAAGCTTGCCCTTGCCACGGTGTTTGGTTCAGCAACTATCGACTCCTAGTTGATACTACTTCGCGTCGCATCGTACTCTTGTTGAAGACCGTATCAATCGCAAAGGATAGCCTGACATGCGTTTTTCTGACAATCGATTGATCTGCCTCCAGCCCCCTCATCAGCTAGGGGCATTATACGGTGGAGTTACGGCAGGATCTTAAGGAATACTCTGTTCATGCACAAGCCGCGAGGTAATCAGATCTTCAAACACTTTCACGTCACTAGGGGCATCGCTATTGATTAGAGACCTAGTGCAAATGTTAGAATGCAGCATCGCTGGCGACGCTGGACGTTTTGGGTTTCGTAGTTGCCCCCACTCCCGAGCGCACTCTCCAGACCTCTACTTATTGTCGTTGCCTGGCGCGTGGATGGCACGTGCTCCCGCAAGGCGCTTGGAGCTCACTTAAGCCCACAACTTGCCACGCTGCTTCTCCTTGACATCCGACAAGCACATCGGTGAGTATACCCACACCCCCATTCGCATCACGTCAACAATGAACAGGTTATGTCTGTTCCCCACAGACACGACTAGATGCATCAGGAGCTGCTATCAGCATTAGCGGACTCATTGTAGCCATTGATAGATTTACTGACCAGATCGCGACAGCAGACCACCATCAACTCCTGCTCCCCTCCACCACCACCACAACGTAAGTACGCTTCAGTCTTCGGCCCCTGATAGTAGCACCTTCAGCGCCTTTTGGACTTTATCGAGCCAGGTTCAGATAGGCAGTCGTCATGTCGATTACGCTTCCGCTCGCGTCTCCCTCGACACCTCAGCTACCTATCAAGTCGATGAAGCATTCGCTGACCACACGTCTAAGTAGACCACCATGTGCGTCGATTGCTTCCTCGTGAAGTGGGAGTGTCGTGCGGGCTGCACGCACGAAGAGGTGAGGACACGCCGTCCTTGCCAGCAATACCTGCCGGCAGGGGAGGCCGCGCGTGGATTTGCGGACGTCGCCTGCCCGCTCTCCGGGCCGGGCGACTGCACGCAGGTCTGGCGCGGTCCTTGCCCCGTGCATCGTGTCGGTCCGCCGACATTCCCACTTCTGCTGGCCGGAAATCGCCAGCTTCTTCCGTTGGCGGCGCTCCGCTATCCGGTGGCGTGGGCGCCGTGGAGAACTTGGCCGCCTGAGGGGGCGGCCGATCTCTCGCGCGCGCCCAGGCCCCGGCCGCCGACGCCGCCGCCTTCGCCTCCCCCTCCTCCCCCTCCTCCTCCTCCGCCGACGCCGCCGCCACCGCCGCAGCAGCAGCAGCAATGTACGTATCGTCCCTTTTCCTTTCTCTCCTACAATCTCAGCGCGTCAGCACAGCGAGCAAGTTCCAGCAACTCTGGCTACTGGAATTGCGATTATGCCCAGGAGAACAAGAGAGACCAAGAAAAATAGGATACGGAACCTGTTGGATCGATCACGACGTGGGCATTGGAAACATGCCGACGCGTAGAAGCACTATCACTCTATAAGCCCTACGTGGGCAATACATCTTCTCAGTGGCCATACAAACCCCTGCTGCAGCTGCCGTGTCTGGAAGGGCCGGATCGTCACATATTCTCGGCAAGGCCCACCACATGCGAGATTCGCAGAGGCTCGCTCTCGGAGCGACGTTGATGTTTGCATCCGCGTGCTGCCGGCACTCTGTCTCAGACGTCGGATCGTCCTGGCCAAGCCGTGCCGCCCCGCTTTGAGGGGCTCACCAGGATGACGCAGGCCGCCCGCACCCAAGAAAGTTGTGCCTGATCCGCCGGCTGCCCGCCTGGTCAACGAACGTGCTTGCTGTGCTGCGCCTGACTTCTGACCACCAAACCTTCTGCCTCTGCCTTTCACCCACCCTCACTTCACTCGCTACCCACCTTCCCACCCCAACTGACTAACGCTGTCTTCTCTGCAGAGGCTGCGCAGCTCGAACACGACGGCAAGATGGTTCTCGGACACGGACACCGCAAGAGCATGGGCAGCGCCCGCAGCAGCATGGATGGCACCGAGACCGACGAGGACGAGACCGTGGTGTCCTCCGAGCAGGGAAACGTCCTCACGCACATCATCAGCCAGCTGCGTCCCGGCGCCGAACTCTCCCGTGTTACGCTGCCGACTTTCATCCTGGAGCCGCGCAGCATGCTTGAAAGAATCACGAACTTCATGGCTCACCCCGACACCCTACTTCCCCTGCCCACCATCGACGACCCTGTCCAGCGTTTCGTAGCCGTCACCAAATTCTACCTTTCCGGCTGGCACATCAAGCCAGCAGGCGTCAAGAAACCGCTCAACCCGATCCTTGGCGAGACATTTACCGGATATTGGGACTACGCAGACGGCACTCGCGGCTACTACATTTCCGAGCAAACATCACACCACCCGCCCAAGTCATCATACTTTTTCCTCGCGCCAGAGCATCACATCCGGATAGACGGCACTTTGAAGCCACGCAGCAAGTTTCTTGGGAACAGTGTGGGCAGCTTTATGGAGGGAATTGCTGTTATGCGTTTTCAGAACAGGAACGAGAGATAGTGAGTTCCGCAATTCCCGCTGATCACGTTTGCTGAGTCACTAACCGTCATTAGTTTCATTACCCAACCCAACATGTACGCGCGCGGCATTCTCTTCGGCAAGATGAAGTACGAGCTCGGAGATCACGCAGTCGTTCGTTGCCCTGAGACCGGTCTTGAAGTAGACATTGAATTCAAGGTCAAGGGCTGGGTAGGCGGCTCGTACAACGCAATTGGCGGCTTCATCAAAGAAACCAAGTCTGGAAAGAACCTTTTCGAGCTTTCCGGGTACTGGAATGGCGAAATGTACGTCAAGGACTTGGCCACAGGCAAGAAAGAGCTGCTGTTTGATGCTACACACGCAAAACCGCACATCCCGAAGGCAAGACCTCTTGAAGAGCAGGCTCCACGAGAAAGCCAGAAGCTCTGGGATGCAACCAACCGAGCGATCAAGAAGAGTGACCACAGAGGCGCGACCGACGCTAAGACGGCTATTGAAGAAGAGCAGCGAAGAGAGGCTGCTGAGCGAGGAGAGGGACACGTATGGCAGCCAAAGCTTTTCAAGGCGGCTCCACCAGGTGACGAAGAGAACCTTGACTGGATCATCGCGGCGCACGTCGACTCACAAGCACCGCCCGAGAAGCAGATCGAGCAAGTCCTCGCTATCGCACCCGTTCTCCCCGGCCAGCACCACGCCACTTTTGCCGCCGAAAAGGCACTCCCCTCACAGCAAGGCAAAGAACTGCCGCCTCAAGACAGGCCCCAGGCCTCAGGCGCGAATGACCTTATCGACTTCGGGCAGAACGACGGCACTTCAGCTACCCCTTCACAGCCCACCAAGACCGCACAGCCCTCCGGTGCACCGCCAGGACTACAGGCACCTCTTGTCCCTAGCACAAGCAACAAGGTCTACCGATCAGACTCGCTGGACGGCAATGAGGAGGCGTTCGTCGACGCCGAGTCATGAGCGCTCTGCGCCTTTCCACCAACTTCACCATTTCCTTGCCGCGTTGCTTTTTTGGTTCAACCCTCTTCTGGTCTTGAAAAATAATGAGCGTTGTGTTGCATACGGTTACACAGCTACAAAACTTGCTGATGAAATGAGAGCGGCCGCTACTGATGCGAGCCTTGAAATCTTCAAATCGTTCACCTTTCCCAAGTGTTGTGACGTCCAAATGTTTCCACGTTTTATTCGAATCCTAAGAGTAAACGTCGCGCAACTGCGGTCACGCGCTCTAATATATAAATACCAGCCGCCGAAGACAACATGTGATGGCACGCGCGTTCTGCGGCCGACGAATGGCCAAAAAAGTACCGTAGCCTGTTATTCCTCGCTCCATGCGACAAGTGAGGTAGAAGGGTAATCAATCCCGCGTGACAGAAATATGTCTTCGAGAGATAATTTTCAGCGAAGAGCTATAGCATGATTCCGGCATGAAATGAAGGCCAAAACTCATGCTTGAAAATTCAATACGTCCTACCGACATCCTATTATGCGGCCAAACATGAGCGGGACCCGGTGGGTTCCCATTCCGTCTCCTCTGCGTCCCATATCCCAGTGCGCCTGACTCCTCGCTTGAACAAGAAAATGATTTGGTTTTTTGATCGCCAGTGCCATGGCTTGCCCTCGTCGAACTCCGGATGTCATGTCATTTGTGCCTATCGGTTGGTCGTCTTGAGGATCTCACGCTCGGCGGGGTTGTACCTGGTTTTAAATTAGTCTTGCTCGAGTCGTCACATACAAGGCAGGCGACCACGTACCTGAGAAGCTTCTCAATAAGGTCGACGTGCGTGAGCAGCATGCGGCGGCAGCAGTAGCGGGTCAGGCCCAGATCGTCAAGAGCTTGTCTGTAGGTGCCGGTTAGGCCTCGATCCAGTGGCTTTATCTATAGCTTTGGAAAGTCGCATACCCTTCAGTCAGGCCCTCACCGCTCTCCGGGTCAATCAGCTTGACGTATTTGGTCCAGAGGTCACCGACGACCTGTCGCGAAAGTTGTTAGTCTGGCGTGCCACGTGCAAGACGCATCGCGGGCGCTTACCTTGCCGCAGGAGAAGCAGCGAACGGGAATGATCATTTTGACGGTCTGCGACGGATTTGCGAAGCTTTCGGGTGCGTATGAGGGCGGCGATGTTGTTGTGGCCTTCTCGGTGGTCTCGGTGCAAGAATGGTGTCTGCGGCGGCAGAACGCGGGCGGTGAGCGGAGGTTTGCTCCAGAAAAGTTCACGCAAGCGCGGGCTTTCGAGGCGAAATCTACTCCAGCTGCAACCTCGACCTCGGCCTTTCGCACTTCCTTAGCACTTGCAGGATTGAGGGAGAATATGGCTGGTCCAAAAAGCCCTTTGGATGCCACTGGCAAAAAGCGCAAGCAGAGTGCTGAGGACAGCCCTGCCGCCAACAATCAAAAGAGACTGAAGAAAGATGTCGCGAATGCGAATGCCTCAACTCCGAACAAGTCTGGCAAGGGGTCGGCGAAGAAAGATGAGGCAAGGCAGTCTGCCAATGGAGAGAGCACACCGAAAGAACAGTCTAGCTTGAGCAAAAAGGAACGGAAGGAATTGAAAAAAGAGGTCGAACAAAAGAGCGCATCGGAAACGAACCCTGCAGTCGCCACACCCTCGAAGCATACCAAATCTGTTCCTCTCGCGCCAGCTGACAACACGCCTTTGACCGATGAGCAGAGGCGCCAGCGTGCCGCCGAGAAGAAGGCAAGGAGGCAGTCTGAGAAACTCGCGAGAGCCGCAGATGTCGCAGCGACGCCCCAGACAATCTCTAAGACGAAGTCGGCGAAAAAGCCATCGTCTGGCGTCACGAAGAGCAACACTGGAAAATCCTCTGCCTGGAATATGTCAGCAGCCTCTGCTGGGCGATACATTGCACGCGATCCCATCTTCGTTACGGACGCGGCTGGAGAAAGATACATTGCGGCGGCGACAGCTCGTGAAATCCAAGTGCTTTCTCTTGAAACATCGCTCTCGGTCCGAGCCCTTCAGATCAGTGGCACTGTTGTAGGATTTTGCCAGGAGCCTGGTTCATCCGCCATCAGCATTCTGGACAGCACCGGAAACATTACCACCTGGGAATGGGAACAAAACAAGACAAGGGTTGGCGCTGCGCCGCAGACCCATGCATTGAAGTCATACGTTGCTGCCCACGTCGAGGTAGCTGAGGGAAAGCACCGCCCCGTGCGTATTATTCTTTCTGCTACTGACAAGGGAAGCACTGTTTATATCGACCAAAAGAGTGCCTACAAGACGAAAACTGCTCTCACAGATTTGCGCGTTGTCGGCAACATGGATGTCATCATGGCCACTGGATCCAACGTCGTCATTTTGGGAAGGCGTAAAGCCAGCTCGAGCGACGAATATATCTGGGCTGAGCTGCCGACCTCTGGTGGACTTACTTGCGCTTCGATTGCTATCAGGCGTGATGGCCAGCCCGGCACACCTCCCGGTCTCCGTCTTGCGATCGGCAACAAGGACGGTCAAATCCACCTTTACGAAGAGGTGTCTCGTCTATTCAACGGCAAAGACCTCCCGTCACCGAGAGTCTTGCACTGGCATCGCGAGGCTGTCTCCTCTGTCAAATTCACGCCCGACAACCAGTACTTGATCTCTGGAGGCAAAGAAACGGTCTTGGTTCTCTGGCAACTCGAAACCGGCAAGAAGCAATTCCTGCCGCATTTAACTTCGGAGGTGGAGCGTCTTGTTATTAGCCCTGAAGGCGACAGGTATGCTGTCCAGATGGGCGACAACTCTATCATGGTTCTTTCCAGTAGTGAACTCAAACCTGTGGCGAACTTTGCTGGACTCCAAATGCCGGTCTCGCCTCAGAATCTGGGTGCGTCACATGGAGCGGCGCAATTGGCGAGTGTCACCGCCATCCTGCACCCCCAGCAAAACGACCAGCTTCTCTTGGCTGTTCCAGCTACTCAGCCGAAGACCAATGACGACGTTGCTGCTCGGCCTTTCCTTCAAGCTTTCGATATTTACAACTCCCGCCACATTACTCGCCAAGCTCTTACCAGGAACAACGTCACTGATTTCAACCTTGGCCCTGAGCGAACTCCTATCATCCCGCCTGACGTCGCGTTCTTAGCGATCAGCCATGACGGCGAATGGCTTGCCACAGTAGACGAATGGCTGCCGCCTGCGTCTGATGTGCAGTATCTGGCAGCCGATGAGGACCAAGTTGAAGAAGAGCAGCTCAAGAGGCGCGAAGTCCACCTGAAGTTCTGGCAGTGGAGTTCAGCGCAAAGTGTATGGACTCTTACAACACGAGTCGACGCACCCCACTCCCGAGCTTCAGATGACAGCCGAGGCGCCGGCAGCGTTCTTGGACTCATTGCTAACCCCGTATCGCGTGGTTTCGTAACTGTCGGCGAGGACGCTGCGGTGAAAACGTGGAGGCCCAAGACGAGACTGAGGCACGGTATGCCTATGAAGGACGAGCAAGGCAATGAAGTGACTGAGTGGACGTGCAAGCACAACGTGCAGCTCGAGAAGCAGCTTGCCCGCGTGGATACGCCGATATTCGATGAAGACGATGTCGAGGCGGAGCTTATGGGGCCCACCAGCGCTCATCTTGCCTTCTCCGAGGATGGGTCCACGATCGCTGCTGCTGTGTGCTACGACTTCATGGCAGAGGCGCCTGTGGCCCACTTGATTGACGCTTACGCTGGTGAGGTGAGGCACTCAAAAGACAACATCCTCGCCGCCGATCTTTGTGGATTTGGCTTCTTGGACCGCTACCTCATCACACTCTCACGGGAAACCCTTCGCGTATGGGATCTGGTTCAGGACACACTTCACTATCACGTCACACTGCCGCAAATTGCCGATGAGGCCGACCAGCCGATGCTTGCCATCAACTACCAGGATTCCACATTCGCTGTCATTGTTCCGCCTACGAAGCGCGGCAGAGGGAGCGTGGAGGTCTTCGAGCCGCAAAACTCTGAGAGCTTACACAGAGAAACGCTTGCTGCGCCTGTTGCCGCTATTCTAGCAAGCAAAGGTGCCAGAGGCTATGTACTTCTATTTGCTGACGCTACTGTGCGCATGCTGGCCAAGACCGGTACTGTCCGCAGGCCTGTGATGCAGTCCAAGCTCGCCAGTGCCGCTGCCAATGCAAAGGCCGAGAAGGCGCTGTCTGCTTCGCAAAAGACCGCTGTCCCTGATCTGCTCGCTTCCGCAGCTGGTGGCGCGCAAGAAGGCACAGCTTTGGAGGAGACCGAAGACGACCGCCCTGTTGTTCGTCCTGAACAGCTTGCTAGTATTTTTGACGTCGGTCAAGGCGTAGCTCTGCCTTCGGTCAGAGATATGTACCGTGCCGTGGCGGATTTGTACAGTAGGAAGCCGAGAGCGAAAGCGGAGGCGATGGAGATCGACGGCTAGAGTAGCCCAGTGTAGTAGATATTACCACCCAATCATGAATAATCGTTGCTCGCCCATCAAACTTATTTGGCCGTCAATTCCGCATTCTACCGCTTCTTGCCCACAACCTTGGTGAATCCATCATCGTCCACTTCAGGCTGCGGCCTCTCTCTGGGCTCCCTCGGCGCCTGCTGCACGCCATGCGGCGCTCTATCCTCGTCCTCGTCCATCTCGTCAATGTCCTCATCATCGCCAACCTCCCCATCTCCGGCATCGACGACCTGCACGTCCGCCTTCATCATCCCCCGATTCTTCCACCTCCTCTCCAGGTTCTCAAACTCTGCCAAACTTCCCTCCAACAGTCCTTTCCTCAATACCAAGATCGTCCGCGCAACTTCTCCTTCGGTCTCATCTTCCACGTTGCAGTCAAACTCGTCCTGCATGATTTGCAGCATGAACGCCTCCAGGTCTTCGGCGTCTGTGTCCTGGCGTCCGCCAAACAGGTCGCTGACTGCTCCCGCAAACCAGTCCCGCTTTTCACTGCTATCGGGACCGCCCCAGCTATTTTGCACGGCGACGTGGAGAGCCGGCCAGAGGGAGAGCGCGTACCAGATGCCGTTGTCGAAGGCATTTTGCAGCTGCTCTGGGGTAGGTGGGAGGGCGACACCGCCGCCGGGTGCAATTCCTTGTTGAGTGGCCATGCTCGTATGATTCGTCTCCTTGTAGATGATCGCAGGTATTTATGGGCGGCTTTTCTCGTTGGTCCTAGATTTGTTGCAACCTGAATGAGCAGCCCAAATATTTGCCAAAATGACGTACAAAAATTCGAAGACAGAGTTTCCAGTAGGGGTGCTTAATCTGATCAAGGTTCTTCTCTGAAACCCTCTCATTGGCCAGATGGACCCGTCCGTCACTCCGCACGCACAGGGCGCCTGCGCGTTTCAACTAGAGCGATGCGCGCCAATTGCCCCTGTCCTACTGCATCCTCCCGAACCCTGAAGCCATATTCGTGCGCAGTTGCATCGCGCAGTAATCATTCAGCTGCGACCCTTGTCAGACGCAGCATCTGCGGGCACCCGGTGTGCGAACAGCTTCACTCTTTCCCCTTGCTCCCGCGCTGCAATATCAACTCGCCAGACCCCCGGGCCGAACTCGACCAAAGGAACCACAACCGACCGGACGGAGACGACAATGACAAGCGGCGCCGCGATTCGTTGATCCAGCGTCGCGAGCGGGACAGAGCCCTGGATGCCCCAGTTTCCTATCGCTGCAAGATAATATACACTAATAAAATACGACCGCGTGAGCGGAGCGAAACCGAGCGATGCCGCTCAATACCTTCGGCGTCGTGTCAGCCGTTACACCGTCCGTCATCGAGACCTACTTCTCGCACTTCCTCAATCGCGCTCCTCTACGCCAGAAGCCCACCGCGCACATTTCCTACCACGAGGGCTTGCGATTGATTCGTCAATTCCTGGATTACTCTGCGAAGCACACCGTCGAGGATCTGCAGGCTTTCACGGCGCAATGGGTTCCCGCACCGACGTGGGTACGCATTCAGGATGTCGAGATCAGCGCGCAGTACCTCGAGCGCAGCGCGAGGCTTCTCCAGGAACAGTTAGGACCGAGAGGAATTGAGCTGGCAGGCGGGAAGACGTGGTGGCAATGGCGGCGGCCGGACGTGCCGCTGAAGGCCGAGTGGGTTGAAATGAAGAAGGATCACAATGAGCTGAAACGCGCTGGTATCAAGTGGGATAAAGCGATGCTTTACGTACACGGTGGTGCGTACTTCTTTGGTTCGGTGGATGAACATCGGTACCAGATCCAGAGGCATGCGCGCAAGTTGAAGGCTAGGGTCTTTGCGCCGAGGTATAGGCTGGCTCCTCAGTTCCCGTTCCCTTGCGGGCTGCAGGATTGCATTGCTGCGTATCTTCAACTGTTGGAGGAATTTGAGCCCAGCCAAATTCTGTTTGCGGGCGACTCGGCAGGAGGTGGCATGGTCTTGAGCATGCTCGTGACGCTGAGGGATCAGGGAGTGCCGCTCCCTGCTGGCACCATTCTGCTGTCGCCTTGGGTGGATCTGACACACTCGTTTCCATCCGTTGCTGGAGACGGTGCCGGCGACTACATCCCTCCGCACGGGTTTCATCACAGGCCTTCCATGGTCTGGCCACCGCCCAACACCGACGAGCTCAGGGATCTCGCTGCTATTCCGATGAAGAAGAAAAAGTCGAAAGATGACCTTTCGTCCATGAACCACGAGCGCAAGGTGCCGCATGCCGACCGCGATCTATCTCTCTACGTCAATGGAGAAAGAGTGATCATCAAGGATCAAATTCAGATGTATGCGACGAACCACATGCTGGCGCATCCGTTGGTTTCGCCAGTGCAACAGCCCTCTTTAGGAGGTCTTCCCCCGATGCTCATTCAAGTCGGTGGCGCTGAGCTTCTTAGAGATGAACAAATCTACCTGGCTCACAAAGCGGCCGATCCCATGGCCTACCCGCCCAATGAATCGATTATGAAAGAGTACGGTCTTCGACGCGAGGATATCGGTAAATACCCACCGACGGATGTTCAGCTACAGGTGTGGGACGACCTTTGCCACGTCCCGCACACTCTCTCCTTCACCCGACCAGCCAAGTACATGTATAGAGCTGTCGCTCAGTTCGGCGCATGGGCGCTCGCTCATGCGCAGCACCGACCTATCCAGATCATGGATGATGACCAAATTTCAATCATCAGCTCGGGAAACAACACGGAAAACGAAGCCAATGCGTCAACAACAAATCTCTCGAAGACGCGGTCGAGAGGTGGGGACCAGCCCACCGGCGCGGTTCGGCCATTAGCTCCGAAAGGTCAAAAGCCAAATGGTGAGGTTGGCAAGGCAGGCGCTCCTTTGCCGCCGTTCAGAGAGCACATGATCCGACAGCGGGTCGATCGTCATGGGGTCATCTATCCTCTTGTGCCGACTTCGGACATTCCTTGCTTGCATCTGGATCCCGAGAGCGTCGGCGCTATCAAGCCAGGGCCTGCCGGCAAATGGCTCGCGCACAAACGTGCCATGGATTCCAAATTTGCAAGCGAAAAGAAGAAAGTACAGAAGAAGCGAGTCAAGGAAATGCAGCAGGGCTATGCGTTCGTTGGCGAAGGCGAACACCCACCTCCTACTGCTCTTGCTGGTAGACGAACTGCAGACTTGCCTCCTGAGAAGCGGCTGAAGAAATCATGGGGCCTCGCCATGTGGTCCGGATGGGGCTCCAGCCACGATGAATCTCAACTTCAACGTGAAGAGACACTGGAGCGGGAAAGCAGCATTCGCCCGGAAAGCCGTCAACCCAGCGCTGCTGCGAACCCTCCAGCTCATGCCCCGGAGACTGCTGCTTTTAAGCCTTTTGGGTCCAATGGCGATGCTATGGCTAGGAGCAGGGGCATGTCTAATTCTTCGCTGGTTTCGGATCTTTCGAAGCAGAATGATAGATCGGTCAGCCCTTTCGTGGCTGGTGGCGAAGATGGACGCGCGACGCCTAGTGTTCGAGGAGGCAGCAACCTCCGGCCGCCGGAGGACACGATTTCTCGAAGTGTCTCCCATACAAGCAGCAAAATCTCAGCTGCCGCACCGCAGCAAGGTCCCGAATCGATCACGAAAACGGTTGCCCCGGCAGAGGTCACGAATGGCCAACACCACATCACCTCGGACCCAAACGCGCTCGCTGCCCTGCCGCGCGTTCAATCACCGTCCAGCGACCGTGTGCAATCGCCAACGGAAGTTGGTCCTGTGGGAAGCAGTATTGCCGACGAATCTCACAAGACATCGTCCGAGGCTCCAGCATCAACCGCCAGTACCACTGATGGACCAGTGTCTTACCCATTCAAGATCCGTAACCCAATCCCAGGATATACGAGCAGCGTGGCAAGCTCTACAAACGACGATGGAACTGAAGCACAAACGTCAAGCACTTTGTTCCCCGCCGCCGGAGCAAATGGCTCCCGCTCTGCACTCGCACGTCCAATTTCCTCCATCAATGCCTTCTCTGATAAAGAAATTGTGATGCCGACGTTCGAGAAGGAGGTCGCATTCGACTCTTCCAACCCATCTACGCCAACAGATGGTAAAAACATGCCTTTCCGCATGCGCAATACGCCTGCGGATTCTCGCGCAGGCCCACCACGACTCGACACAAATTCGCTCACTACCATTCCAACCAATGTTTCACAGGCGAGCTCCATTCCGGCAAGCCCTTCGGCTTCATACAGGGGTAAGGCGCCCGATGCCCATTACCGCAACCCTGCATTCGACCCGCGTGGTGTTGCGGCAAGAGTCTTTGGTGGTAGTCCTCACTCAGAGGCTTCAAACCCTACTGACAATATGTATCCGGCGGGGCCACCTAAGCCCGTAGGATTCGCATACAACCCTCGCGATCTGCGCAACGCAATGCTCAACCGCGCTGCTGCCGAGAACGCGGCTGCTAGCAATTCTCGCAACAACTCGCCTGCTCCAGCATCAGCTGCGACTTATTCTGGCCAGATCTCTCATCCCTTTGGTGGAGCCGTCGAATTGCCTGCGGCGGCAGTCCCACACAAGCCCAGCTACGAGACTCTAAGTCGCGACTCAACGACGTCCCGCACTTCGGAGGGATCGAAGTCTACCAATGCAACGGGCACCTTCACAGACTTCAAGCTTCCGGATCCCAAACCCGTCGAGCTCTCCGCAACACCCTCAACCCGCAAACCGCTTTCCCCTTCAACCTCGCAATCACACAAGAGCCCTGAGCTCGCCGTGCGCGAAAACATCACAATGCCTGTCGTCGAGCCGCCGCGTGCTTCCCGCCCGCCTCCGCCTCCCCCGAAAGATGAGCCCAAATCGCCAGTCCGCTCGCCGCCAGTGCCAGCGAAAGAAATTTTCGAAAATAACGGCAAACAGCGCAAAGCGAGCCTCGAGCCCGCCTCGCCGTCGAGCGTCCGTGGCAATGCGCCCACGATCGGCGACCTGCCTGGTCTGAGGGAGGGAAATGGCTCCGGTCTCGACCTAGGCCTTAAGGATGCTGAGAACAAGCCGCCCGCATGGCTTTGAGGGTATGGCGAGTGCACGCATGGTCTTCACCGTTTTCTCCTTTTTTTGTAAATACTCTTAGTACATAGTAATACTTGGATACCCAGGCGATGGAGGGCACTTGTCGTTGAATGCCGACCCATTCTGCCAGTTCTTTTTGTACATACTTAGGCGCCAAGGCGGGGACGGCAATTGTTCTTCTTTTCAAAAGAATTGCCTTACTGTATCTCTTTTGTTCTCACTTCTGAGGCTGTATAAACTTTGACATTGGCCACCCTAGGTTTTCTCGAAAAGGCTGTGGTAAGATGTACGTGGAAGCTTCAAAAGACCAAATCGCACGCCCATTTCGCAAAGATGGTGTTGAATGGCGAGAAATACTGTTAACCTTCTACCGCTGTAAAGACGACGGAGTTATAATCTGTATGCGATAAGGCAGCTGCTAGCGGGCACGTGGCGGGGAGGCCTCGTTGGAGGCAAATTGAGGGACTGCAGGGAATTAGAGGTCCAGCAAATATCATATCTACCTAGCATCCAGGTGCTTTGAAGTGACCATTTCGTGCCCATACGCTTCGCTTTCATTGTGATCATCATTCTAGGTTATACCTTACTCAAAAGGAATGTGCTCGTCGCCCTGACTAGTCTCTCTCGTCGTGTATTCATTCCGGCGTGGAGAGGTCGCTTACAGAGGGTTCCGAGGAAATTGTGCAGACCCCCTCGAGGGCGACAAATGACGCTCGGGCATATGCCTCTTTTCCTCCCGCTCAGGATTGTCCGGACGCCATTCGTAGGGTTCACGAGGCTCTATTCGCGTGTCTGGTGCGCGATCGTCCCGGTCCCCGTACACTCGTGATCCGCGTGACATCGGCATCTGTCGAGGCGGGTAGCCCCTGTCGTAAGCGTAGCTTCGACCTCCATAAAAATCCGCATATCTTGGGTCTTCTTCCGGGTACGGATACCGTTGTCTTGAAGCCGTGGCGTAGTCATCTTCTCGGTCATGGGCGCGACGCGCCCTGTCCGCATCATCACCACCGTGGACTCTTTTGAGGTATCTGTCAAATTCAGTACTGGCTTTGACCACAGCCTCGAGATGACTGATATGCATGGTTCCCTTCGCGTCTGCTCCAGCCGGCGCTTTCTTGTCTGCTTCAGCCAGCGCCGCTGCCGTCTGACAGGCGTTGCGGATTTGTCTTCCGTTGCAGATTTGTGTTCCATCATTCAGACATTTCTTGTAGTTGTGCTCGCTCCATCGCAGTATTGCATCTTTGTCAATTTGAAGCAAAGGGCGAAGCTCCATCTGTCTCAAAATATTGACTTCCCAGATTTTTTGAGTCTGTTTTGCGTCGAGCTTGTCATAGTACAGCGTCAGGTGGATGCGAGACTTGAAGGCTTCGTCAAACGCCCCAACCTTGTTCGTAGTGAGGAAGAGTATGCCAGAGTAGTACTCGAGCACACGAAGGAAGACTGATACAATCGCATTCCGTTGCAGGTCTCTCTTGTCACCAGCGGCAAGGAACACGTCGGCTTCGTCGAGTAACATCACATAGCCCCAGCGATGGGCGAGGTTGAGGATCTGTTCTAAGTTCTCTTGAACCTGTTCTGCAGTTTGCCCGATGTCGCCTTCATGTAATCGTCAGCTCCAGCATAAACGGAAGAGAATACACTAGATGATGGCACTGACCACAGGTGACTGACAGTAAGGGGCGTCTTGTATACTCAGCAACGCACTCAGCAGTGCTGGATTTTCCAACGCCTGGAACGCCATGTAAAAGAATTATGACCCCTTTGCCTTTGCCACGAACAAGATCTTCGCGACGATCGTTCTTACCGAGGCCGACCGATTCAGTCGTCGGCTTCACGCCCGTAGAATGCGTTTCTACGAGACCTTGAACCAATTGCTTATGTTCTTTCTGAAGTATCAAATCTTCAAAAGATTGCTGTCTCTGATCAAGTGGTCTGATTGAGTTCACCTCTAGCCGGTCTGGGCGATATCAGCCTCGCGAATCGGAAAAACAACATTAATTCCACTTACGCCATTTCCGAGTGCGCAAAACGTAAGACCAAAGACTTGACGGTAGTAGCAGTTGCCGCTCTGCGGTGAGTTCGGCACCAACACGGCTCTTTTGGAGTAAACCGGAAGTGTGATCGCGCATGAATGCCAGCATCCTTTCGTTTTCCAATTCTCGATCGTCGAAGATGGCATTGGATCCTTTACCGATCTCCACAAAATGGATGCTGTCAGTTATTTCACGCTTTTCTCCAGGTGGTGGACGTCCAAGACCTATGATTGGCGACTCAGCGGGATTCAACTCGTAGTAGTATCCGGCGTCGATGATCACTTCACTGTCAATCTGACGGGCGTTAGAAAACTTTCAGCAGCTATCTCATGCTTGGAAACTCACCTGCTCTCGGAATTTACCAATGTCGAACCCACGATATTCACGATGCGCAACTTGTGAGCTGTTGACCAGCTCGCAAAATTTTGCCCCTCTCAAGCGAAGCGCTGCTTCCTTTGCACTGGGGAAAGGTATTGCCTCAGCTTCGCTTTCATCGCCCGCCACACGAGCATATTCGATGGGGTACACGAGAAGCGATGTGATGGTCTGGTCGCCCTCCCAAGACTCAATGTTGTACTCGTGTTCCACCGGTCCAAAAGATTCGCCATTGAAGTCAATGCCGACAGCCAGAATCTGAAAGGGAGAGCTTGAGCCTGCAATTTGGGGGATGATTAGGGCGTTTGCATCAGCGTTGTCGATATATGCATCGAGTATTGCACGTCCATTGTGAACACAAAGCACCTGAAGAGCTTGGTCAAGTTTTGGATCGTAAATGATATCGCCAGTGAAGAACAGGTGCCACAGATCGTCAAAAGCTATCCATGGTTTAGTTCTGTGCCGATACTCGAGGTGAGTCTTAGACTCAGCTCCCAGCTCGTTCTGCATCATCTCCAGTATCGCCTGTCCGGTAACTTTCTTATTGGCTTCACGGATCTGATCTTTCTTCTCAGCTTGTTCTGGCACTGGAGCGTTCGGCGAATTAGCTTGTTGATCAGGAGTGCTCTCTGCAATGTTCTCCTTCCCTCCATCTTCGAACTTCTCGCGGTTGTGATCTTGTTCGGGAGGTTTCTCTGACACTGTGACTGATTCATTCAATGGATCCGGGGTTGATTTGGTGTTTTCATCTGAACATTGCTCCTTCTCTGGGTCATTGCTAAGGACGTTTTGGTCAGAGGCAAGAATTGGGCCTGGGTTCTCGTATCTTTTGAGCAGCTCCTTGTAGCAAAGAAACAGTGGTTTGAAAGGCCTCAGGACCGCCTCACCATTCCCCGGCATCGGTGGGCCGACGAGTTCTTCGAATATATCCGAAACTCCTGTGTTGAGGAACCGTATGCGCTCAACTCTATGCCCTTCGTTGAGCTTCTCTGCGCTGGTGGTGGTGGCTCCTCTCGCACGTGGCCAGCGGGTGCTCGCTCGGTTCGCGAGAACGGGTTTCTCGGTAAGAAGAGCGGCGAAGCATGTTGGCTTCGTTTTTGAAATGTCGAGTGTAGTGAATCCGCCCCAGTCCAACTTAATCGTCGATAAAGTCCCACTTTGCAGGGGTGACATGCGATCTAGCTTGTTCTCGTCATCTTCTTCAACTTCGTCACCTTCTAACCATCCTTTGGCTTGCATGACCTTCTCGATGGCCTTTACTCTGTCTGACATCAACATCTCATAAGCAGCTGTCATCATGAACCATGTCCGCGCCTTCTTACGCCTCTTCGGTATCGTAAACTCCAGTTTGTCCTCTTCGGAAAAGTAGAGTTGATGATGTTCAGGCCACATCAGTTGTTTTACACTTCTGAAACACTCCTCCCAGGCTACTTTCATTTGCTTTTCATGGAGTTCTTTCTCTGCGTCACCCAGTTGAGTTGCAGTCTCCGGAATGCTGGCATCTGGATTGGCTTTGCTTGATGTTCCATGAGCTTCTTCATCGCTATGCACCTCACATCAGGTAGCTTTTCTTTCAGATGACTCTTTGAAGGCTCCGAATGCAGCTGGCGAGATATCCAGAGCTCTTACAAGCTCAGATGTCCACATGCGATCTGCAGGAAGATCCGAGAAATTGAACTCCGGCGCATCACGAGCCATGATAAGGTCTGAAGCTCTGACCTGAGTTCCAGATGGTAGTGGATTGAGGCTATCCTGTGGCATGTAGCATATAGTAGCGACTCCTGAGCGACTGGAAGGTGAGAAGGCCGGGGCAGTCCAACAGGCAACCCTTATCGCTCCGACACTGCATTTGGCATGTGAGCAACCGCATCCGCTTGATGTCTGCAAGTGATCGGTCAATGGAGCTTTGGCGAATCAATAACGTCCATTTATAGTGCCACGTGCTGCCACGTATTCTCGAAATCAGGCTCGCAGGAAGCAGCACTGCTTTTGGGAAACGGTGGCCGCGCCAACGCGCATCAGACGCTCGGTAGCTGCAAGTCTGGACCGGCAGCACGAAGTATTGGCGGATTCACGCAGCAAGGCATTCAGCTGGCGCGGGTATCGAATCCATGTCCCTCAGCCTCGCTTGCGAGCACGATCTTCACTCCACCTCATCGTGAAAGTGTTCTCACGGAAAGGCACTCGCCGATGCAAATCACAGCATCGAGACAACAGAAATGCTTCCAGTCAATAGGATTCCACGGATTCATCTTGCAGCGCAGCCTGCGAACGACTTTGTCGACAATCGGTTGAGCGCTGTCGACTCTGTTTTTGCTATATGCGCTGGCAATCCAAGCAGCAAACTGCAGACACAGACGGTCACGGCAGATAATGGCTCAACTGGTGAGCCAAATGAGACGATCCTAGTGTCTGATGTTGCTCTCAGCGATCAGTCGCAGCAATTCCTCTCAGCTGTCGCAGCATATGAGCAAAGCCGCCACGGCAAGGGTAGCAAAGCCTTGGAGCTTGTTAATTCCAGTTCCTGGTCTGATGTACTTACTCAGGTTGAGCGTGTGCAGAGACAATACGAGGGCGCTGTCAAGACTGGCTTTCTGGGTAGTTTGCGTGGACGCTTGCGGAGCTTCGGAGAATGCAAGGCTCCAGTCGAGGCATGGCTCAAGCTTCTACCGTCTCAGTCGTGGCAAGGTTCTTTGGTGTGTGGAGGGGTGATGATTGTGGTCAACGTAAGCATGAAGTGTTCCATCTTGACGGACGAGGCGCGAAGTGTCCCTGATAAGCAACTGACTGTTTCAGGCTGCTGCCCGCCTTGGCGCCATCAGAGACGATGTTTGCGACGCGCTAGAGAGCATACCGGAGTCAATCGATAGCGTGCAGAAACTGGGAGACGTATATGCCGGTGCAGGATTCCTTCAGCTGCGTGCCAGCGCCATGTTTGTTGCAGTGCTTGGACTCTTGGAGCACGTCATCAAATGGTATACGGAAAATCCTGTACGGAAGGCTTTGAAGGCTGTTGCGCTTGGCGACGCCTATGGCAAGGAGCTCAAAAATCGCATTGATAGGATGTCAAAGTTGAGAGTCGAAGTGGAGCGGCAGGCAAGCGTCGCAGGTCATGTTCAAATGAATCAAAACATTCGACTAAGCCAGGAAATAAACAAGGGCGTCTTGATCTTACTGGAGGATCACCAGAGGAACTCTGAATACCAGAGGGGTGAGTCCTTCCATTGAAAAACTTTACGGCTCATCTTCTCATCTGACCGTAGCTCTGGACGACCTTCGGGCGCGGCTGAGAGAAGCTGAAATTAGAGAGCAAAGGCAGAATGCCCGGATCTCTTGTAAGTCTTGTCACCAGCTTCCTGTCGATCAAGACTGACTGCTCAGATCTCATGCTACGCCTTCTGAATTACCGTCCATCTGACGCCTTGCGAGACCTCATGTGTGCGTTTAGCGATAGTTTCTAGTGAAACAGAGTACCAGGAAAGGGCCGCATGGACGTTGCAATCGCCCATTACCGCCGCATGGCTAGACAGCCCGCGGTCAAAGCTTCTCATCGTAAACAGCGAAGAGGACGATCACGACTCACAATCGGCGGTATCATTCTTCGCGAGCATGCTCGTCCGCGCGCTTGATGCCGCAAAGCCCGCAATTGTTCTTTACTGGTTTTGCAGCCAGCGCAGGAATGATTCGGTTTATTCGATGTTGAAGAGTCTTCTTTGTCAAATTCTCGACAATTTCAACGACCTCGAGGCGCCAGGGGATCTCAGCAATGATACGCACATAAGCATCGGACGCATGGCCAGTGTCTTCATCCGTTGCCTTGAGGTTCAGATGCGGTCGACATCGGTTTTTATACTGATTGACTCGCTCTCATACTATGAGAGCAGCGACAGGGTGCGAGACACTTGCTGGCTCCTCGATCGGATTGCAGCTGTTGCCAGCTCTCAGCCACATTCCAGCGGTCACACTTTAAAAGTTTTGGTGACGAGCCCGACCAGGTTCTCAAGGCTGGGCCAAACACTCGACCGACGATCCACGATGCTGCTGAGCGTGCCGGATATCATTAGTGGCAACAGTGCGGACCTTGATGACAGGAGGCTTATCCAGGCTGCTAGAATTCGACTCTTATCTCCACGCGAGGAGTATAGATGAGGCGGCGTTTTAGTGAATGTATTCGCCATGTGGACGCATTTGGCCAAGGTTCCTCAGATTGGGTCCTTTGAAGCATTATGAATGCCGAAACGCCATTACAAACAGATTTCCCATTCGGGTGGCGTCATCGTCTGTGCTGTTGGCCGCATCTGCTTGCTCTGTGCACTCGTTTGCAGCTCCCAGATGATGCACTCCATGTGTTGAGTTGAAGAGTATTGAACCGGAATGGCGGACCTCGTGTCCGGGTGGTGGAATCTTCGCGCAGTTCCGGCGACATCCCGCGTGGGGCTGTTCCCGTCCACACCGTAACAATATCTTTGGCCAGCCAGCGATGATGCCGACCTCATGAAGCACACCAGCAATCTAGATTGCTTCCACGGGAGACAACCACATTCACAGCGTCGCGGGATATATCGAGAACTGGTCTCGCTGGAGCCATCACGTGGATCGGATCTTGGCGGTCGTTTAGCGTCCACTGGCGTTTCAGCTAGAGCATGGCTTGACGACGCTGCAGGGGGCGACTGGGGGGCGACTGGGGGTCTAGTGCACATGTAAAACGCCAGTGGCCATTTCGAGAGATTGCAACTAATCAGCTGCCGCGCTCTTGCTCTTCGCATCTCCACAGCAGAAGGCTGCCGGGTTGCTTGATTGTCTGCAGGGCTTTTCAGCGGCGACCCCAGCAATATTAATCTCGCGCAGCGCCGAAATGATGCAAAGCCGCGCTGCATGCCGGGTACGGGCCTGTCGATGAATATTACGTGAGAGCGTGTGAATGGTCGGCGCTTGCAGCGCGAATTGCATGGTTTCATTCGAAGCAACCGAGTTGGCCATCTGGGTCCCGGCCGTGTCCGCTCATGCCGGTGTGTTCCCTGTTCCCTGGGCCCTCGCGTATCGATGACCCTGCTCATATTTGGTAGTCAGCCGGGCAAGGGCATGCGCTGGCGGAGTTGTGGAGGTTTGAAGACAACGGCCGCCGCTCGTGCGTTCTCTCTTCACGTTTCACGCTTGCTGTAACGCAGTGTGGCAGTCTGCGACTCTGACTTTGGACGGCAATTGCTTTACTGGAGAGAGAGCGTGTCACCTGTGTTTCGTATGTCTCTTGTCGCTCCTTTGATAGTACTGTCGACTCTTCCTCTTGATCAGACGTCTCTGGCCTTATGGATTCCGGTTCCAATATAGCCGTATTGTACAACGCCGCAACAGGACTCACGACCCGACGCCACATCTTTCCTTGAAACGAGATCGCGGGACAGATCAACCATATATCCATCTGCCAGGATAGGAGACGCCCGGAGCGTATAACACACTGCCTGGTGCATCTCGTACGACCCAGCTCGTCGTCGCATACATCACAAGCGCCCCAGGTTACGATGGGTTTTCTTGAGCGCGCTAGATCGCAACGCGGCAGACATCAACGGGCACGGAGCAGCAGAATAGAAGATCACAGTCTTCAAGGCCAGCCCACACAATTGAAGCGCTCTGCTACGAGAGTGAAGCGCAAGTCAATCTTCCCTGGCCTCTCGTCCAACAGCACCGTTTCCACCACTTGTGAAGCATCTCAGCCCAAGTCCAAAAGTGCTCGCGCCAGCATAAACCACACGAACCCCGAAGAGAAGGCCGTTCCTAAGGAGCAGCAGGTAGTCGAAACTTCTAGAATGCATTTCCAAGCTGGAAACGAGAGCTTTAGGTTCCCGTCTCCCGCTCTAGTCAACGACAACCCAAAAGGAACGCCATTGTCCTCAATCACGCCATTACCACCGATACGCAACAACAGCTCGAATTGCCTGTCAGCCTTACCCCAGGCTCCCTCCAAGACATTGCCACCGGCTTGGGGTCGCTCGGTCACTGATCCGGTTCTGAGCACAAAACCGCAACCGGTCTTGACTGCACAAGCGCAGACTTGGGAGCCTCAACAGGATGAGAAGCCAGCGCCACAAATCCGGAAGCAAAGGTCCGCTTGGAAAAGCCTTGGGGGTCTGTTCAAAGGCAAGCAATCCAGGCCACCTATTCCGGAACCATTCTACCAAGTCCAGCCGTCGTCGAATGATAGTTCAGCAACTTCTTCACGGAAGGTCGGCGTACTAGATTCACCGCTACCCTCGCCAGCACGCATCGAAAATAGGCCTACGCGTGTCGACTCTGGTCACTCCTCGCCTGGAGGTTCTGACGGAAAGCGAGTGAAGAGTCAATCCAGGCCACCGCGTGTGGATTCGCTGCCAGGGGCTAGTCGGAGGCCATCCGAGAAATCTCTCAGTCTTGCACATCAGAATGAAGGTACTGAGGTCGAGGATCCTCAAAAGACGCCCAAGCTAGATATCGACATTCCGGGCGGAGCGTTCGACCGCTACAGCGTTATGTTCGAGAAGCTGCTGGAGCCAAGAGTATCCCTTCTTGAGCGGAGACAAAGCAAGCGCATGCAATTGAATCCTGGGAAAGTTGACGACAAGAGTCGCGACCTGGCGGACGTTCCAGCGCAATCATCCATCGGTCTTCAACGCAGCTTGACCTCGCCCAGCTTGAATAGGATGCCTTCACTTACGATCCGTGTTCACAACAGCAACCGCGCCGACCACCCAAAGGATCAGTACAATGGGCCCATAGCGCATCGTCCTCGCCCACCGAAGCGAGCAATGACCACACCGAGAGCCGCGCAGTCGCCTTTGTCAGCACTGGCAAAAGGCGTCACACCCGTCACAGCAAGACCGATCACCATCATCAAACCCGCGGCAGTGACGACTAATTCCTCGCCTGCGTCTCCTTCATCGTTCGTGAGCGAAAACTCACTCCCACCAACGCCGACCACTGCGACCTCTCTCGCCTCTTCCGTCGGAACCACAGTCTTCGGTCCTTCACCGCCTAAGGCAAAGACCGTCTCGCCTCCGCCTCCTATTCCCACCCGCTCTAGCGACCGACCTCCTATGCCTCGCAACCCGCCGGCCGGCACGGAATCATTCAACCGCCAAATAGTGCAAGTCAGCGTCGCCCGGCAGGTCAGCGTTTCCAGAGCTCGGAGACGGGTAGCCGACGCAGTCGAAGTGAAGCAACCTTTGCGCCCCCGAGTGGTCGACCTCACCAAGAACAGGAAAAGCACGCTTGTAATGATTGAAGGCGGTGACTGAAGCTCCACCCGCCATTTGCGAAAGCTGCTAGATCGAGCCCCTAGAGGGCCACCCGACAGCATTTTCAACACCCGAGCACGCCCATATTTGAGGTGACAGGATACACCATAAAGCAAGCGCCTCCGCTCCTCATTTTCTTCTTTGTCACAAGACTTTTAGTGCAGGATATCCACTTTCTCTTTTTTTCATTGGCGCCTCGACGGCTAGGGCGGGCTCCAGACTTCTTTCGCATCTCGTTTTGTCTTGGTTTTTACTATGTCAACTTTCGATCATGAGCATTTTTTTCCACATCTAGGCATTCGCGATCATAGCTTCTCACGTCAATTAGCAGCGGCCGGCGGGTGACGAGATTGATATCAGGCTAGAGCACTCCTTTCTTTACATTTGGCCAAGCATTTTCAAGGCCATCATAGTTTAGAGTATTTCAGATCTCTATTCCTCGAAAAAAAGAAACTTTGACGTACTACCTTCTTTCTAGACTACTAGTCACCCGGAAAGCCTAACATTTTGACTATTCTTGAGTACCTCGTAGTCTTTCAGGTTCCCAAGCCTTCGAACTTTCGGATGATTTGAGCAATTTTCGGAAGAGTCGCTGGCAGGTTGCCGCTAAAGATACAAAAACCGAAGATAAGCTAGTTTTCATACCGTTGCCTAAGAATAAACGTTCCCCAAATTATGCTCTTTGATGTAATCGCCTCCCTTCTCCGCCCACTCCGCCTTAGTGACAAACGCGCTGCGGCTCTGTTTCGTGGTCGCCCACTTGGCCGCTCCCTTCCAAGCATCCAGCACCGGGTTCTTCGCCTTCCGCACGCCCAGCTGCATTTCCGCTGGCAAGACAGCGCGCAGCTCGGCCTGCAGGCGCTCCTCGAAGCCCTGAAACATGCTGTAGCCGCCCGTGATGAAGACGTCTTTCAGGATGTCGTCACGCGCGCTCGTACCGGACAGCCGCTGCATGAAGATGTCCTCGGCGATCTCGACTAGGCCCGCCTGGTCGACGCCAGCGATGGAGGGCTGGAAGACGACTTCCGGTACGCGGATGCGCTCGACATTCAGGTGGAATTGGTTCGATTCCTTTGCACTCTCCGGATCAAAAGGCCAGGGCCCGCGGGTGAAGGCGTGCACGAGGGATTTGGTCCAGTCGCGCTGGGCTTCTTGTGTGCTCTGCTCGGTGAAGTTGGGATCGTGGGCGAGGAGCTGGGCTTCGATGGCTTTGAGCTCTTTGCCCAGGTCCTCTTCTTCCTCATCTTCCTCGTCGTAGCCTTCCTTACCGACGGTGATTTCGCGGTAGACGTTCCACGCGTCTGCATCATCGCCGAAGTCTTCGTCGTCGTCCTTACCGCGACGGCGCTTGCGGCCGGGCTTCTCGTCGGCGGCGAGGGTTGTGAGGGTCTTCATGCGCTGTTGGGCAGCGTGCGATTTGCGGTTACCGAGGTCGACCTTCAGGCGTTCGCGGTCTTTGATCTTCTGGATAGTAGCATAGCGAGCTGCGCGTCGTTCAGCAATCCAACTCTCGGGGTCTTTCTCGCGCTTCTCATCATCAAGGCGTTGCAGCTCCGCTTGTCGAGCCTTCTCTGCTTCTTTCTCTGCTTTGGCACGGGCGCGAGCTTCGTGGTTTGCTTTGAGTAACTTTTGTTGGCGCTTGGCCTTGATGCCGTCCTCGTCGAGCTCTTCGTCTGGAATTTCGAGGAGAGGGTATGTGGGCGCCTCAGCCTGCTCCTCCTCCAAGTCACCGACGTCCTTGTTTCTTTGCTTGCGAATGGACTTCTCCATCTCCTTGATCTTGCGGTCAAGCGCCGCCTCGTCTTTGAAGTCGTCGTCTTCGTCCAGAATCGCACGGGCTTCCTTTTTTGTGGGCGCCTCGCTGATGCGCATCTGGAAATCCTTCAAGTACTCGAGCTCCTCTTCTTTCTTGATGAGCTTGTCGAGACGCATCTTTGCTGCCTGTTCTTGCAGTCTGCGGCCGCCCTCCCTTCGCTTCTCTTCCGCCCGTTTGATTTCTTCCTCAGTCTTCTGCACGACCTCTTTCTCCTGAAATGGCAGCTGCACGATGTGATCCCGGTCCTCCAAACCACTCCAATCCAGCATTTGCACCATCTCGCGGTCGTAGTCGCTCGATATATGGCAGTGTTGTTGTAGGAGATCCTCCAGCTGTGTGTCCGTGACCTTTCCAGTAGTGAGTAGCCCAGGATATTTTGCTTTCAGAAGCGACTTCATGTACTCCACACAGTGGCTCCGTCCCCAGTCCAGTCTCGTCGCATGTGAGATGAGAGGTTGCTGGTTGACCACCGGAATCAGATGCGTGCTCATATATGCACTCGACACCACAAGGCCGGTCGAGCCTTTATTGTAGTTGTAGCTGAACAGGGAGTCCACTCCATACGCCGCGCTCGGCACACCGTACAGTTCGAACAGGATCTCGTTCATCACTCTTCGCGAATAGCCCAGGTTCGCAAGCGGCTCGGTCATCACGACCGGCCTGTCCACATTGCCGTTGCGACCATCGATCCCAAGCTTGCAGAAGACGTAGTCCAGTACACCCTCTTGCGCATCCCAGTTGTTCACGATGTTGCTTCCAGGCTCGTATATGTTCTTCGACTGCCCGCGCGCTGTCCCGTCAAAGTAGATCTCGGATCCGATGAACATGAGCTTGCGATTTAGCTTGCGATCCGTGTATCGCGCCATGAGCGGCGGCATCTGCAGCCGCGGAGTGGCATCGTGTTGCCAGCCTGCGCGGACGGCGGAGCTGCCATTGTCGATTACGATGGCAGTGTCGGAGGAGCTTTGCTTGTATTCGGTGGTGTCTGTGGGCAATTGGCCGCGATAGGGCGGATCGCTGAGGCCTGTGATATTGGTGGGCGGTGGTTTTGGCGTGTTGCGGCCGGACGGCGTCGTGATGGGCACGGTATAGTGAGGCATGGTGGTCGTATTGTTGACAGTCTTATATCATGGTGGTTTTGGAAGGGTACATGAGTAGTTACACGATGTTGGCAGTTGTGATGGCGGTCAAGATTCGGCGTGCGGGATGCTGCGTCGCATCGGCGGCGCAATCTTGCTCGTGAGCGCGGTCGCGAAGGTCCGTCACCTGCTGGCGCCGATCTGCCACCATCCATCGCCGAAAGCCAAACTGGGGTATAGGTGCACGGACCACTATCACGAACAATCCGAGCAAAACAAAACAGGAAATGCCCTTCACTGAACCCTCGATCAGAAGCCCAAATCCATGCAGACCGCTGCAGAGGTTCCCCAATATGTAATCAAATGCGCATAGAGCCTTGTCCTCACAGCTTTTTCAGGCAGGCTCCTGAAGGCTGTCGGTAGCTGTCAAGATGTTAGAGGTATGACTCGGGCGGGATGATTTCAGGGTAACTACTCGCCTTCGAGATGGAACAACACATTCGACTGGTAGTTCTTGAACATTTGCGCCACCAGCTCGACGTTCATATTTTGCACATTGATCTCCTGCCATGATCGGTAAGCCTGGAATTCGAAGCCAATGCTGGCAAGAATAATACGTACCTGGAGGCTTTTGTTTAAGACCATCACAGCTTCATTCAGCTTTTCCTGTGAGAGCATAGATCAACACTTGAAGAGACATAGTTGGTGAAGGAACATCATGCATACAACATTTGTGATAATTCGCGACAGCAGCTGGCTTTGCTGATGCTCGTGAGGGCTCTCCTGTGGCCGAGGATTAGCAGTGTGACCTTCTTCAAAGATTGTTGAAATGATCCATACCATTTTCCCTTGCGGCGCTTTGCGATGATTGAAACAATAATACTGCGAAAGACTCGACAGTCACACACAGCCGTCCGTTGTCGCGTCGGCTTTCGAGGTTGAACGCGATTCCCCCGCGCTATTGTAATCAATCAGATAAGATAAGCCTGCCGAAAGTCAGCTCGTCATTCGCATCGCCCTAGTGCCTGAAGTGGAGTGCGGTGTCTCCAACATTTATTTGATTCAAGAGGCGCTCCTCGTCGCTTCCAGTTGGACAATCTGCACCATATTTGCCACAGGATGTCGCCTTCAGCAGATACGGCGGCCTCACAGTGGCTCGAGCAGCTCGCTGCCATGCGAGCTGCTATCGCTGAGCTGAAACTACCACAAACGAACGGCGATGCGAAAGATGTCCCTGGCGAACAAGATTACGGCTTGGACGATGAAGACCTTTCGCCGGCTAGTGGGAGCGACGATATCTGGGACCTTATCAGCGACGAGGACGACTACGACTTCAGCGACGATAGTCTGGAGCCACCGCCAACATTCCAACAGGAAGATTTTGGGGAACCTACAGCCGCGATCGGCACAAAGGGTTGGCTAAGAGATTGCTGTGTGGATGTCTCGAGCAGAGGAAGTGGTTTGGACGCGGACACTTTGGAGCAACAAATCACGGCCGTGCTCGCGTCCGACAGCAGCGACGAGGAGCTACAGATGACGCTGGCGGACATTCTTGGCTTCGACGAGCTTGACCTGGTCTCGAATGTGATTCAACACCGGAAGAAGATTCTTTCCGACAGCAGCAAGCCTTCATCGGGCCTACTGTCCAAGGCGGAGCGAGATGAGCGGCTGCGGCAGCAAGACCTCGAGCACAAGAGCGCGCCACTTGCCGCTACTCAGATTCGATCAGGGTCTGAGTATCCACACGTCTACAAGGCGCACGACGCTGGAAACACATTGTCCTCTCATGGGAGGAAATATGCTCTACCAGTGGGCAGCGAGCGCATAGAAAGGGAGAAGTATGAAGAGTATTCCATCCCTGCCGCAAAGGTAGGCACACTGGGACGCCACCAAAAGCTGGTGGAGATCAAAGACCTAGATGGCCTCTGCAGGGGTACTTTCAAAGGCTACAAGACTCTCAACCGCATGCAAAGTCTCGTGCATCAAGTGGCGTACCACACCAGCGAAAACATGCTTATCTGTGCCCCAACTGGTGCAGGTAAGACGGATGCCGCTATGCTTACGATCTTGAACACCGTTGCAAAGAACATCCACCCGAACCCACTTGAGGAACCTGAAGCTACGGATTTTGCTGTTCACACGGAAGATTTCAAGATTGTGTATGTTGCACCGATGAAGGCACTGGCTGCCGAAGTGACGGAGAAGCTAGGCAAGAGGCTTGCGTGGTTGGGCATCCAAGTTCGAGAGTTGACTGGTGATATGCACCTCACAAAGGCGGAGGTCATGGCTACTCAAATAATTGTCACTACACCTGAGAAGTGGGATGTGGTGACTCGCAAATCGACCGGAGACACAGAGCTCGTGCAGAAGGTCCGCTTGTTGATCATTGACGAGGTTCACATGCTGCACGACGGCCGTGGTGCCGTCCTCGAGTCCCTTGTCGCCCGTACTGAAAGACAGGTCGAAAGCACACAGTCGCTGATCCGCATTGTCGGACTTAGCGCCACTTTGCCAAACTATGTCGACGTTGCAGACTTTCTCAAGGTGAACCGCATGGCCGGCTTGTTCTACTTTGATCAGAGCTTCAGACCCGTGCCTCTTGAGCAGCATTTCGTCGGCGTCAAGGGCAAGGCCGGGTCGAAGACAAGCAGGGACAATCTCGACAAGGTTTGCTTTGAGAAAGTCAAGGACATGCTCGAGCAGGGCCACCAGATCATGGTGTTCGTCCATTCCCGCAAAGACACCGTCAAGACAGCACGTACACTCTGGGAGATGGCGGCGGATGAGGGCTTGACTGACCTTTTCGACCCGTCTGGGCATGAGGAGTACACCAATGCGCTGCGTGACGTCAAGCAGTCCAAAGGCAAAGAGCTCAGAGAACTCATCCAGAAGGGCATGGGTACCCACCATGCTGGCATGCCGCGTTCCGATCGCAACATGGTCGAGAGAATGTTCGGTGACGGTGTCCTCAAAGTACTGTGCTGTACAGCGACCCTAGCTTGGGGTGTCAACTTGCCTGCTGCAGCCGTCATTATCAAAGGCACGCAGCTGTACAGCTCCGAAGCTGGTAAATTCGTCGATGTCGGCATTCTTGATGTCCTGCAGATCTTCGGCCGTGCTGGTCGTCCTCAGTTTCAGGATACTGGTATCGGCATGATTTTGACAAGCCAGGACAAGCTGCAGCACTATTTGACCACCGTAACGCAACAGCAACCGATCGAGAGTCAGTTCAGTAAGAAGATGGTCGACAATCTGAACGCTGAGATCTCACTCGGCACCGTTACCAGCGTGCCCGAAGCCATTGCCTGGCTGGGTTACTCTTACCTCATTGTCCGCATGCGCAGGAACCCGATCGCTTATGGCATCGACTGGGCCGAGATCAGAGACGATCCCATGTTGGTGCAGCGCCGACGTGAACTCATCATCAACGCTGCTCGTGTCTTGCAGAAGAGTCAAATGATCATCTTCAATGAGACCACTGAGGAGCTCCGCGCAAAGGACGTTGGTAGAATCGCCAGTCAGTACTATATCCTCCAAACCAGTGTTGAGATCTTCAACACTATGATGCGCCCTCGTGCTACTGAAGCAGACGTCCTGAAGATGATCTCCATGTCGGGTGAATTCGACAACATCACCTCACGAGAGACTGAAGAGAAGGAGCTCATGAACCTTAAGGAGGGATATGCTCCTTGCGACATTGACGGAGGTATCGGCACCCAGCAAGGCAAGACCAATGTGTTGCTGCAATCTTATATTAGCAAAGCGAGGCCCGAAGACTTCACATTGGTTTCGGATACGGCATACGTTGCTCAGAATGCTGCCAGAATCTGCCGTGCACTGTTCATGATCGCGCTTAATAGGCGCTGGGGATATCAGTGCCTGGTGCTTCTCAGCTTGTGCAAGAGTATTGAAAAGCGCGTATGGCCGTATGAGCATCCTTTCAACCAGTTCGACCTGCCGCAGGCTGTTCTTCGCAATCTGGACGAGAAAGCCTCCACGACAACCGTCGAGAGCATGCGCGACATGGAAGCAGCTGAGATTGGCGCCCTTGTGCACAATCAAAAGATGGGCCATACCATCGGCAAGTTGCTGGACAACTTCCCTACATTGAGCGTTGAGGCGGAGATCGCGCCTCTAAACAGAGATGTCCTGCGCGTCAAACTCTTCATCACGCCTGACTTCCGCTGGAATGACCGTCACCACGGCAAGAGTGAAAGCTACTGGATCTGGGTGGAGAACTCTGAGACGAGCGAGATTTACCACCATGAATACTTCATTCTCGGTCGCAAGAAGCTTTACGACGACCACGAACTAAACTTCACTATCCCGCTCTCTGATCCCCTTCCCAGCCAGATCTACGTTCGTGCTGTCAGCGATCGCTGGCTAGGAGCAGAGACTGTTACGCCTGTCAGCTTCCAGCACCTGATTCGTCCCGACACGGAGAGTGTATACACTGATCTCCTTAACCTGCAGCCTTTGCCCATCAAGGCACTCAAGAACCCGCTTCTCGAGGAAATCTACGGATCAAGGTTCCAATTCTTCAACCCCATGCAAACCCAGCTTTTTCATTGCATGTACCACACGCCTGCAAACGTCTTGCTCGGCTCGCCAACTGGTTCGGGTAAGACTATCGCTGCAGAGCTTGCCATGTGGTGGGCTTTCCGCGAGAGGCCGGGTAGCAAGGTCGTCTACATCGCGCCCATGAAGGCGCTTGTCCGCGAGCGTGTGCAAGACTGGAGCCGTCGATTGACCCGGCAAATGGGCTTGAAGCTCGTCGAGTTGACCGGTGACAATACTCCTGACACCCGCACTATACGCAGCGCCGATATTATTGTCACGACGCCTGAGAAGTGGGACGGTATCAGTCGTAGCTGGCAGACGCGAAGCTACGTCCAGCAAGTCAGCTTGGTCATCATTGACGAAATTCACTTGCTTGGTGGCGAGCGTGGTCCTATCTTGGAGATCATTGTCAGTCGTATGAACTACATCGCCTCGCAAAAGAAGGGCGACGTGCGTATCGTGGGTATGTCGACGGCCTGTGCTAACGCTATGGACCTTGCCAACTGGCTAGGCGTGAAAGAGGGTTTGTTCAACTTCAGGCATTCTGTCCGTCCTGTGCCGCTCGAGATTTTCATCGACGGTTTCCCCGAGCAGCGTGGCTTCTGTCCGCTCATGCAGAGCATGAACCGCCCGACTTTCCTGGCTATCAAATCGCACTCTCCTGACAAGCCTGTCATTGTCTTCGTCGCCTCGCGCAGACAGACGAGACTCACGGCGAGGGACCTCATCAACTTCTGCGGTATGGAAGAGAATCCGCGAAGATTCGTACGAATGTCCGAGGATGACCTGGCACTCAACTTGGCTCGTGTCAAGGACGAAGCGTTGAAGGAAGCTCTGAGCTTTGGCATTGGACTGCACCATGCTGGTCTCGTCGAGTCCGACAGGCAGCTCGCTGAGGAGTTGTTTGCCAACAACAAGATCCAGATCCTGGTTGCTACCAGTACGCTTGCCTGGGGTGTCAACTTGCCCGCTCATCTGGTTGTCGTCAAGGGAACTCAGTTCTTCGATGCTAAGATTGAAGGTTACAAGGACATGGATCTTACAGACGTTCTGCAGATGCTCGGGCGAGCTGGTAGACCCCAGTTCGACACATCCGGTATCGCTCGTATCTTCACACAAGATTCGAAGAAAGCGTTCTACAAACATTTCCTGCACACTGGTTTCCCCGTCGAATCTTCCTTGCACAATGTGCTGGATAACCACTTGGGCGCTGAAGTCTCTGCTGAGACTGTCTCGACAAAACAAGATGCTCTGGACTATCTGACATGGACGTTCTTCTTCCGCCGTCTTCACAAGAATCCTTCATACTACGGTTTGGAGATTCCAGCGGAGGAGAACAATAGCATTGCAGCCCAGCAGGCCGCGAATGATTACATGATCGAAATGGTCGACCACTCAATGTCCGAGCTGGCCGACTCTGGCTGTCTGACGCTCTATCCCAACGGCGACGTCGACCCGACGCCACTCGGCAAGATCATGAGTTACTACTACCTGTCGCACAAGACCATTCGTACTCTCACCAAATACGCTACACCGACAGCCTCGTTCGAAGATGTTCTCAGCTGGATGTCCAGGGCCACAGAATACGACGAGCTGCCCGTCCGCCACAACGAAGACCTCATCAACGTCGAGCTCTCCGCCGCTCTTCCGCTCAAAGCTGACAATTTCGGTCTTCCCATGTGGGACCCTCACGTCAAGGCGTTCTTGCTGCTCCAGGCGCACTTTTCTCGCATCGACCTTCCAATATCTGACTACGTTGGTGACCAGAACTCAGTCTTGGACCAAGCAATTCGTATTGTCCAAGCTTCGATCGACGTGCTCACCGAACTTGGCCACCTGCAGAGCTGTCGCATGATGATGACTCTCCTTCAAGCCATCAAGAGCGCCCGCTGGCCAGATGATGGCCCACTGTCGATTCTTCCCGGCGTCGAACCTGATGCCGAGAAGAAGCGCATGGCTAAGGAGTCGGCGAGGCCCAGGTCTCTCATTACGGCCACGACCGCTCCCCGCGGCGAGCTCGAATCAGCGATGAAGCAGCTTAACCTCCCCGCACCTTCCCATGGCAAGGCTCTCAAGGCGCTCGCACAGCTGCCACAGATGCGTGTCCATGTCGCCGACACTTCTGCCCACAGCCTTGCCGTCTCCCTCGCTCGTCTCAACCCTGCGCAGAACAAAGACTATCACATCTACGCGCCGAGGTACCCCAAGCCTCAGACCGAAGGATACTTCGTCCTCGTCTCTGATGGTGCTACGGGCGATATTCTGGGACTAAAGAGGGTCAGCTGGCCGTCGCCCGACAAGGTCAAGAACCCGAATGCCAATGCTAGCAAGCCGAGCACTAGGGCTATGGTCAAATTGCCGCCGAGTGACAAAGAGCGGAAGGTTAGAGTGCAAGTCGTGAGCGACAGTTACATTGACATGGAATGGGCGATCGAGGAAGTTGCAATTCCCGCGCCAGAGGTCGAGAGCATTACCGTAGAGGCTCCGGCTGGGAAGCCGGAGAAGCCGAAGCCGACATAGACAAGTAGTCAAGTACACAAGATTAAAGTGTCATAGATCAAAGCAATCCAACAGGAGAGTACACACAAGTTATCGTCGTTTGCACAAAGATTCATCTATCACTATGCTCACTTAAGCCGCAGTAGAGTTGCTCGCAACGCAAGGAACGCCAACACCGTCCGCAATGCCATCGCACAGCACCACGCCCTGCTGATCCGGGTTCGTCGGGCTCTTCAGGTCGATGTCTTCAAGCCTGATGTTTTCGCACACAGCTGACGGACTGCAGACCAGGCTCGCCACATCTTTGCCTTCTTTGCCGCTGCTCATGCCGTGGATGTTCTTGAACAGGATGTTGGTGATGTTCACCCGCGACGGGTCAGCGGCGCAGACCGCAGGGTCGATGTTGAAGTAGCAGGCGTCGAGCACGATCGGCCAGTCGGTGTTCTCGACGTACATGCCTTGGGGGTTCTATCAGTATCTGTTCGCTGCTGGTATTAACGGGCAAATTGTTGCTTACCGTCGTAGGTGATGTTGTTGATGTATCCGTAGCCGACATTGGGGCCGGCCCAGGATTTCAGACGGGCGCCGTTCTACAGAAAGGTCAGTGGTTGCTTCTTTGAATGCATCGAAGCTGACTTACCTCAGCGTTGAGCATGGTAACATTCTCAATCCATGCATTCTCAATGTAGTCCAGAACACCAGGATACTGGCCGATGGAGCCCATGCTCACACCGTGGGTACCGTTGCACCAGAGGTCCTTAACGTAGATGTCGCTAGTGTTGGGCTTAGGCGAGAAGCAGTCGTCACCGATGTTCACGTTGCTGTTCGTGACGCTGATGCCCTTGACGTTCAGAGTGTCCCAGCCATCAGTGTTCTTCGGGAGGGCGCTGATGTTGTTAGAGGTTGCTTCGATGTTAATGTTATCGAACGAGATGTCGTTGGTGCGGATGAGGAAATTGGTCCAACAGGGTGAGTTGAGCATAGTGATTCCACTGACATCGACCTGGGTCGCATTGTCGGTCAAGAAAAGGATAGGTCTGTAGTAAGTGTTGTCGGAGTCCAGAATCTCGCGGCCGGCAAAGCCGTTGTACCTACCATACGGTCAGTCGTTATAGTCACTTTGCGTGAAGGTTTAGTTTGACCTACCATGCCTGCCCATTACCGTTTAGGACACCAGAGCCGGTCTCAGAGTAGATCTTGATCTTCTCGCCACCCCAAACCCAGAAGGTGATGCTCTTTTGGAAGTCATAGTAGAAGTGGTTCGCTTGCCAGTACTCAATGTCGTCTGTGAACTTAATCTCACCGTCAAGCTGGAGGTGCACATCGTTCAGGAAGCTCAGGTCGAGCTTCTTGCCGATTACGTACGTCGATCCCTCTTCGAGATAGACTGTGCCGCCGTGGTTGGCTTTCTTGAAGGCCCACAGGAAATCAGACGAGACATCATCTGTGTCGTTCGCGGAAGCTCTAATGGTGACTTTGTGGCGGTATTCGGGCTTGTTACAGCCCCATTTGTCCTTATGGTGGTGGTTTGGCTTTCCACGAGGCTCTATACCAGGTGTGATAGCAGCGCCGACGGGCAGTGCCTCGCGTGCTATGCTGGCAGCCGAGGCCAAGGTGGCGGACAGGGCAAGCAAAAGGCCTCGCATCTTGGCCGCTAGAGCTTGGTATGCTTGACTTCTGGGCAATATGATATAGAAGGAGAGAGACCAGTATTCTTAATGAAGATGTTCTGGAGGCGAGAGCAAGAAAGCTTGTCCCAGAAGCGATTGCTTACCTTCATGGCGGACCACCACCTACATATATACCAAGCCCATCCATGGCCATCACAATATAGTTGCCGAGCTGTGGATGGTTTTGATGATGAGACGGAAGAATTATACAGGATGGACTATAGGTACTGCAAAGAGGAGGCTACAGTTTCCCCGTCTTGGCTGATGTGGGGACCTGGTGCGGAGCCCCGGGTTCTGGGGGAATGCAGATCCTCCAGAACACTATGGTACGAGAAAGACTTGTTCTGGCTAAGGCTTCGGTGTCAGTTGACCGCAGTCGGGGTGGTGTACAGACTACGCGGCGCTCAGTGCTCTCAACGAACCGCTGGCAAGTTTCGGCGCAAGACGAGCTCGATCAACATCTCGCAATCAAGACAGATTGTCACAGACAAGGACCATACAGAACGAGGGCCCTCCGAGCGGGGTCGTTATTATCTTCAAGCCAACAAGCCGTGCTAGGGCGGTGGAACGCCCTTTCATTGGTGCATATACAACCCTACAAGCAAACGCCTCTCAATAAGAAATCGGTTAGCCGGCTGTGGCATGTCTTAACCTCAATCCGTCAGAACAGGTACACTCTCGCTTCCCAAGCCTGGAGCGCTTTCTCCTCCCGCATGTGCTTGGAATAGTTGCCGATGAGCAAGTGCGGTGGCCTTTGCAAAACAACTTTGCCATCCACATTCGTCATCCATCTGTGCAACTTCCTTGGAATGGTGAACGGAATCCTCTCGGTGGAGAAGTTGAGCATGACCAGAGCCTTGAAGCCATTCCATGTTTCTTTCGAATACATAAACATCTTCTCGTTGTCCCGGTCAAAGACTTCGTATTTTCCGTGAACGAAAAGCTCATTGTGCCGCTTGCGATACTTGATCATTGTCTTCCAGAAGCTGAGCGGGCTGTTATTATCATTCATCTGTTTGGCAACATTGATCTGAACATAATCGTCATTGCACGGAATCCACGGGCCCTGCTTGTTGCTTGTGAAGCCGGCATTGAGAGTGTTGTCCCACTGCATGGGTAGACGAGTGTTGTCACGACCAACGTTGAGGACACCGTCAATAGCCTTCTGCAAAGCGTACGGATCATTGGGGTCGTCCTCGGTTTTCCTGTCGACCCAGAGTCCAGCATCGATATCGCGAAATTGCTCAGGGCCGAAATGCTCGGGCATGTTGTGCGTGCCAATCTCCTAGTACGAATGTCAGCTACGTGACAATGTAGCGCCATTGGCGAGATGGATCAACATACTTGACCTTGAAACACGAACAGTGTCCCTGATAGGGTAGTAAGCATGATGCAGATGAGCTTACAGGCTCGGTTCCAGTATGGTGGGTTATCAGTGACCCATCGCCGGATGCTGCGAAGCTGATCATGGTTCTGCAGTCAGCATTAGCTTGTATCCACTCAACGCAAGCCGAAGACCATGCTTGTCCTTCTCACCTCAGCGAAAGCTGTAGCCCAAGCTTCGCCCTTTGTCTCCGTTACAAGTGCCTGGACTTTTGAAATTGTGTCTTTCATGTCTGGGAGCAAATGCCCCTCACCCACGTTCTTGACCTGGTGCTTGTCAACCTCGTCAGGATGGTCGTTACCGCCAAGCTCCTGTCATCCTTGTTAGCCATGCCAGAACGTGCTGGTGGAGAGGGAAGTTTGCGTACCATCATGTCAAAATCGAAAGTCATACTCAGCTCCCGCCGGGAACTCAAGACATACTTCTTCAGCTCCTCCGGCTTCGTACCCGGCAGCTCACCTACGAGTATCGCATCGCGATCATATTTATCCATTGCTGTCCGCCTCATCTCCTGCAGATACTCATGCATACGCTCTCCGTTCAGACAATGCTCGCTCATATCCTGGTACGGTAAATCCGTCTTCGTCACCCTAGCATCTTTAAACGTCATGTCCTTGGACATACGGTTAGCAGTGTCGACTCTGAAGCCAGAGACGCCCTTCTTCATCCAAAATTCAATCGCGGACTCATATATAGCTTGCCGGCAGTCTGGATTCTCCCAATTGAGATCTGGCTGGCATTCGAGGAAACAGTGCAAGAAGAACTGCTTGCGTTCTTCACACCATGTCCAAGCACTGCTGTGGATAAGGCATGCCCGCCAATTTGTCGGCTCCTGAGGCATACCGTTGTGATGATAAAGAGTGTTGCCCTTAGAATCTTTCTTCGGGTCCTGCCAGATATACCAGTCCGCTTTGGGATTGTCGCGGCTCTGCCTGCTCTCGAGGAACCACTTGTGCTCGTCGGAAGTGTGATTAATGACTAGATCTAGGACGATTCGCATGCCGCGTTTGTTGACCTGATCAATAAGCTCGTCCATATCCTCCATAGTCCCAAAGTCAGGATCGATCGACTCGTAATCCGAGATATCGTAGCCATAGTCCTTCTGAGGGCTCTTGTAAGTGGGACACAACCAGACGACGTCGACACCGAGGCTTTGGATATAGCCTAGCTTGTCAATCACGCCTCTGATGTCGCCGTGACCTTTGTTGTTTGTCGTGCCGGAGTCTTTGAACGAGCGCGGCCAGACCTGGTAGCAAACCATGTCTTTCCACCAAGGTCTTTCTTCAGGCGGCGTTGGCTTCCAGGCCTCCGGGGAGCAGCTTCTCGTAGTTGGCGGCGATAGTTTCTCCGGCGACAGACCGTGGAGTCTCGTCGGTACAGGCAAAGGTACATCAGTATCGGCGTGGTGTTGGAAAGTTCCAGGATAGGACGCCATGCTGCAAACTGATTCGGGAAAGGTGATTCACACGTGATATCGACTTCTCTTCGAAATTATTGGATGTTATGGCTTCGAGCTGGATTGTGATGATGCGTTCGACCACTGGTAAGAGTGATCCCTGGCGGCGAAGCCTGCCTTTTAACCCTCTATCGATGCTCATAGTGCTCAGAGTGAATGAAGTCTTTGCTTGCGTTTATACCGAAGAGACATACAAGTGCTGAAGGTAATACGGAATGATCAGCATTGTACGAAGACTGATATCCGTGGGCAACAAGGTGGACGTTTGTCTCCTTGCAGAGTATAGGTAGCGTCAAACGAGCCGTATGCCACGAGAGCTGCTCCTTGAAGACGGTAGTACTCCAGTATTGACAAGCGCTTTCGCTCATGAATGAGAATCTGGCGATAGGACACATTGACTATAAATGCTGATATCGAGCGTAACGACTGACAGAGTGACTGTCGTCCCGGTGACTGAGTTGAGGCAAACGAAGGCTCAACTTGAGGACCGTTGCGTGGAAGGCAAATACAACATCACGAACGGTGTTGATCTGTTGCATGCACAAAGCTCCATGAGAAAGCTTCTGTGAAAGGACAAAAAGAACAGCAAAAGGTAAACCTCACACATCAAGGTGTGATCATGGAGAAACCCGGAGTCGAACCGGGAACCTTCTCCACTTAACAGATACAAGGGGCACTTGTATGGTGCTAAGAAGATGTCATACCGCTAGACCATATCCCCGAGGTTGAAACATACAGATTCGCGCAATATATATTCCTTTGTTTTTGGCAGAAGAACTCGCGCGGCCCTAACCGCGTCGCAGCAGAACGCTTCGAGCAAAACGCCGCGTCCGAGAAACGGTATCATCATATTGCCTGATTAGCGATTCAGACCAGGACTGATGCTGTTGTCGGCTTTGTTACTTCATGGCTCTTCCGCACGTCAGTAATCCATCAGGCCCAGGTCTAGAGATACAGCAGACAAGTCTGAATGGGGCAGCGAGGGTTAGGGTTGGGGTTGCGCGACCCTGGACCTGACGCGATGGAACACGCATATTAACCCCAAGTCGGCATACATATAGCCGAACGTAAACAAGGCCAATCAAGAGGAAGCAACGGCATTCTTTTGCGGAGTCGGACGCGCCCTATGCTTACACGGATGGGAGTTGCTGTGACTAATGGATACCGATAGTCACCTTGATATGCACGCCGCTCGATCCGGCAGGTCGATCAGCTTGCGGAGACAGAGACGTCGTTGCACAACCACATCCGGCCGAGCAATAACCTCGTACTTCCTCCTACAGAGGCAGAAGCTTAAAGCCATTTGCCGAGATGAATGCGTCGAAACTCTACAGGACTGCTCTGCGGTTCGCACCAGCACAATGTAGCGTCAAACGATGGGCGCCTCGCTGTGGTCAAACGAGCCGCTTGTTCTCGACCTCGGCTTACAGATCGATTGCGGTTGCTGAGATGTCGGAACGTGATATGAAGAGCCTCAAAGTGAAAAAGGACAGATTGATGGCTGACATTCATCATTCGTGCCAATGGGGCGAGGGCGAGCGATGGGGCGAGTAAGTTGACCACCTGCGTGAGCTCTCAATGAGCTCACATTGCACGGATAGAATGCCAAACGACGCCATTGATCGTTCGAATCACGCTTTGATCAGTAACAATGCACGATTTCCATGCTAACAATGACACTTCTAGTCACCCAACAGAAACAGGCATGTCCCGCCTCTCCCTCTCCGACACAGACAAGCAAGCCCGCGACTGGTTCGCCGCGACCACCGAATCTCTCGGTTGCAAAGTAACAACGGATGAAATGGGCAACCAATTCGCCGTGCGCCCCGGCCTTAGCGACGGCCCACCAACCTGCGCCGGCAGCCATCTCGACACTCAGCCCAGCGGCGGCCGCTACGACGGCATCCTGGGCGTCACGGCCGGCATCGAAATGCTGCGCGCCCTCAACGACGCCTGGGTCGAAACCACCTACCCCGTCGGCGTCATCAACTGGACCAACGAAGAAGGCGCCCGCTTCCCCAAGTCCATGGTCTCCTCCGGCGTCTGGGCCGGCGCCATCCCCCTGCAAACCGCCCACGACACCAAGTCCGTCATCCCCTCCTCCGACACCGCCACCATGCGCTCCGAACTCGAGCGCATCGGCTACCTAGGCCCCACCCCCTGCTCCTGGCAGTCCAACCCCATCGCCGCGCACTTCGAGCTGCACATCGAGCAGGGCCCGATCCTCGAAGCCGAGCGCCGCCGCGTCGGCGTCGTCGCCGGCGTCCAGGCCTACAAGTGGTTCACGCTGACGGTTGCCGGCCGCGACGCGCACACGGGCGCGACGTCCTTCGCGCACCGCGCCGACGCCCTCCTGACCGCGAGCAAACTGATCCTCGCCAGCCACCGCATCGCCGCGCGCCACAGCGCTCTCGCCTCGACCGGCATCCTGAACCTGAAGCCCGGCTCGACGAACACCGTCCCCGGCTGGGTGCAGTTCAGCCTCGACGTGCGCGCGCCGCGCGACGAGACCGTCTCCGCCGTCGAGGAAGAGTGCAAAGCGGCCTTCGCCGCCATCGCCGCGGGCTCAGACGTCGAAGGCGTCAACGCAGGCTGCGCGCCGTCCGAGCGGCAGTGCAGCGTCGAGTGGCGGACGGACTTCGTGTCGCCGGCGACGCACTTCCACGAAGACTGCGTTTCGTGCGTGTCTGAGACTGGGAAGGACTTGTTTGGGGACGCGGACGTCGTGGAGGGGAATCTTGAGAGCTGGGGCAAGATGATGACGAGCGGGGCGGGGCACGATTCGGTCTATGCGAATATGCGCGTGCCGGCGAGCATGATTTTCGTGCCGTGTAGGGAGGGCGTGAGCCACAATCCGAGGGAGTTTTCGACGCCGGAGGCGTGTGAGGATGGCGCGCAGATGTTGTTGGGGTCTGTGCTGAGATTTGATCGGTTGAGGGCGCAGAGGGGTTACTGAGGGGGTTAGGGGGTTGAAGAGTGAAGTGGTGGAGTATGCCAGCTGATGATTATGCGAGCGCTTCGTTGTCCAAAATTGAGAGCAGAGTACATACCTAGCTGGGAAGTTATGTTTGATCAAGCGTCAGCATCGTCCTGGAATGGTCCTCAGAAACAAGGAAGCATACCATGTACTGTGTTGGCATCTTAAAAATCACAAGTGAAACGACGCCAAACCACCTTTGTACTGCTCGACAATAAATTTCACCAGGAGAGCACATTACATGTTCAGATAAGTCGTGGCATAACTCACGCAACACAACACATGACAAAAAGGAAAGCGGCACATGGCTCGCAAGTGAGGCCGACTGGGATTATCTCGCTTATTCAGAGCCTGAAGCCCGTCTGTTCCTCTCGAACTATCTCCGATCTTCGACTCTTTTTTGTTTGGTTCGTGCCGAAAGAAAGGCCGTCGTTGCTGAAATCATTCCCGGAAAGAACCCATTCCTGACAAACACCAAGCCGTGACCTTCATGCGACACTACCAACCACCGTCATCATCCTAAGAAGACGGGGCGGCACCGCGGCCACGGCCGAAGCCACCACGGAACTCAGGGGCGAAGCCACCGGGGGCGCCCTCCTTCTTCTCGCCGTCGTCGCGGCGGCGGTAGCCACCCTCACGGTCGCCACGGGGGCCGCCACGGCCACCACCACGGCGCTCGCCGTCACCGCCGAGCATGCCGCGGGGCGGGGCGTGAGAGCGCTGCTGCTTGACGTGGGTCTGGGGCACGATCTCGGCGGGGAGGTGCAGCCACTCGCGGAGGTAGTCGAGACCCTCGGGGGTGAGGGTGTAGTAGTACCACTGCCAGGAGAACTGGGTCTTGAGGTAGCCGCGGGAGGTCAGGGACTGGCAAGCCTTGATGACCTGTGGGGTGATTGTCAGTCTCGCGGGTCGGGCTTCCAGGCTATGAGAGAGCGGCGGAACATACGTAGAGGTTCTTGGTGTCAATCTCGCCGTGCTTGGGCAGGTTGAAGTCCTTCTTGGCGACGAGCACACCCTCGCGGAAGAGGTACTCGTGGATCGCCTTGCGGTCGGCCTTGGGGATCAGCCTGGCGGAATGTCAGTGTCTGCTGTGTGCGCGTCGCATGCAATTGCGCTGGCAACTCACATTTTGGCAGCGGTGACTGTTGGTTAGTTGTCTGGTGGGAGGCTGACGACGGTGGTGATGTTTCGATCAATCCCAGAATCCCGAAGTATAACTTTCAAGCGGGCTGAAATCCGTGTGTGTGCGCCGAACAGTCGCACGGGCCGCATTGGACGCGGGCAACGCCGCTACCCGCTCTCTCCGCAATCTTGAAGTCGCGACTGCGCTCACCTTGTAGATCGCAGCCGCTGTTCGATTACATAGGTGGTATCTCGACTAATAATAACACTCTGGCCACCACTCTTTCACCCTTGTTCTACGCAAACAGACGTATAATCACCCTAAAAAGACATACATCAAACCATGGCCGCTGTATCAACTCTCTCAAGCACGCCGATCGCCCCGGCGCATCCAGCCTCCGAAGGCGACACGCACAACGTCAACCTGCTCATCACATCCTTCCCGGGCCTGGGTCTCCCGCGAACCCTCAACCTCCCGGTACCATCCAGCACACGGGTCTGCGACGTCCTTCGCTCCATCTACGCACGACTCCCCGCGAACGTCGACCGCGGCCTGATCGTCTCCACAACCTCAGGCAAGCAGCTGCGCTCGTCCGACGAAGCGCCTATCGCCACCCTCTCCTCGGATGCCAACACCGCCTTCCTGCCGCTCCGCATCAGCGCAAAGCTATGCGGTGGCAAGGGTGGCTTTGGCTCCCAGCTGCGCGCTGCCGGAGGCCGCATGAGCAGCAAGAAGAACCGCGACAGGCAGGACCAGAACGGCAGCAACCGCAACCTGGACGGGCGACGGCTGCGGACTGTGGATGAAGCGAAGCGGCTGGCGGAGTACCTTGCCACGAAGCCGGAGATGGAGAGGAAGGAGAAGGAGGAGCGCAGGAAGCGATGGGAGGCTGTGATTGATGCTGCCGAAGCGACCGAGGCTAAGATCAAGGCTGGCAAGATGGGCAGTAACCAAGGGAGGTTGGATGCGGAGTATGTTGAGGGCAAGGAGGCGGCTGAGGAGAAGGTGCGCGAGGCTGTTGCGAAGGCTATGCGGGAACAGATGGTTCAGGATGGTCCGACGGGGAGTGAGAGTTCTGCGGAGGATGAAGACGAAGGAAGTGAGAGTGCTGAAGATGACGACGCAGGGCCAAGCAAAGATGCTGGCAGGTCGTTCTTTGGATGGGACGAGGACGATGATATGTCGGATGACGACGAGGCTGATGATGATGAGCCGGCGGAGGAAGAAAGCCAACCGGTTCACGGGAAAGGCAAACAGAAAGCCACTTGAAATAGATAGAAATCTCTGGTAGTCTTTCACTACGAGAGCTGGACCCATAGTCAAACGAATACACAGATGAGCAGATCAATTGCCCCCGAAAAAGAAGGCCGCTTCCTTGTTTCCAAATTGCCGGCCGAGATTTCAGAGCTAGCCGTCAAAGACGAACCAGTCGGCTGCCCTCGACAGCGACAAGGGCTTGAAGTGATACATGCGTTCTCGCACACTAGTTTCCATGTCCTGTGGCTCACACTGGGGACAACGGTATCCCAGAACTGCATTGATGGACGTAATGACGCACTTCATCATGCGACAGGCATTGCATTCCGAATGCGAAACACATTCTCACTCGCTGTTTGCATCTAGCATTGCTCGTCACAATGCATACTCCCCATGGACGTTCGAGTCTCAAGCTTATCGTCGGCTCCATCCATCCGATCATAATCCGAACGAAAAGAAAGGGAATTCAGGTTCCGAGTTTTGAGTTATTGGGCTGTTACCGAGTCAAGTACAGAGCAATGATAGCTCCGTGAATGGTTAATCTGGTCTACCGAACAGGTACAAAGTGTAAACACCAATTTCATTCGAACAAACTCGACTCCGATTTACCAACTCCGGAGTATTATGTGATCTGGAATTGCAGGGACATTAAGAAGCGGACAGCGCAAATGAGAGCAGAAAACGTATCACGAATGGAAATCACTGGCATCAATCATGCAGCTGCATTGTCGCGTCTGCGACCAGACTTGGAACACTTATTATGTGGTTCTTCGATTCAATCTGCGGGCAAGACCGTTTCCTCTCGCGCCTTGCCCACCAACCGCAGAATTCAATGTCAAAGGCTTGACAGTTGGTTGAGATGTGATTGATGATGAAGTGATAATTAGGCAACTCCTGTAGTGGCGTCTGGGGGCGAGTCTGGGTCACCGCGATGCGAGAGCCTTGCGGGAGACCGCTGGCGCTTACTGTACGCTCGGGGACACATCAGACGCGGCGCCGGGTGTTTTCGAACCACCAAGGCCGACAACAATAATTTCGCGCCTGGCTTGACCTGTCGTGCCAATCAGAACGACTACCGCCTATTGGATGCCGCAGTGCTTTGCAGACGTTTAATATTGCCCCGCCGTTGAGCGGTATCGTTCTCGATGAGATTGACGGTGTACCTTCTACAGCCGGCCACGTGTGGTGTGAGACACGGAGTGAGACAAGGCGGAATGGCGGCGCTTCTGTCGATCGGCTCCTTCCTGATCGTATGGGGACGGTGTGTGAATACATGCAAAGTGATATAATTCATCCCGATCGAGAAAATCAACGACTACGTAGGTTAGATCAGTGGTGAAGTTCTGTCATCCCTCGGATAGGGATCTTGCATGTGTATATGAGCGTGCGTGCCAATCTGGAGTATGTAGTCCCAGACACCTCTCTTCACTACTAGGTAGCCGGCACAACTTCCCGACTGATGAGACCCGGCGCACCGTTTCCCATCCCACGGTCCACGCCGTTCGCAAGGGAAAACGAGGCGCTTGCCGACTGCAATATCAGCCTGTGTTATTTCCACGGCAGTTGGGAAGACGCAACTCTCGCAATCGCAGATCTACGGTCCGTAACGTACGGCCCCTACCTCCATCCCATCACGCACCGTCGCCTCGCTTGCGCCGGCCTTGCGACATCGCGACGGACGACGCCTACATAGGTAGCACGAAACCAACCACAATCACGCCACACAGCCAATCAAAGCCGCAAAAGGCAGGTCCGCTCGAGCACGCTTTAACCCAAAAAGAAAAACCAACCTCAAAGCAAGCGAGCCGCCCTGCGCAGCGCAACACCCGCGGGATCCCAAAAAAACATGCCGCACGCCCGGGCCGCGCGATGGAAATAGCAGGGGCGTAACCGTCAGTGGTGGACGCGGCGGCGGCGGCGGTGGACGGACATCCCACGCAACGCCAGCCCATGTGTCGTGGCTTGGAAAGCTTGATGGCACCAGAGCCGGAAGCGCGAAAGGCTAAAAAGCCAGGATCGGAGCGGAGCGTGCACTAGGAGTTTCTCCTCGGCCGGCGGCTGTTGAGGATGTGAGGGGATGGCACGGGGGTCAAGGCGTCTCGTTTCGCAGCGCGGCAACGGCCGCTTGGACGGACGGACCCACGAAAGGGAGATGCGGGGCACGTGCGCGCGACGAAGCGTGCCGAGTCAGGGCGAGTTGGGGCGTGATGAATCTGGCAGCATCTGGCGGATCTGGGTGGTGGTGAAGATCGGGGAAGGCGTGGGATTGTGCCGAGGGTAGGTGTGTACTGTAGGGCTCTGGCTGGGAGCGCTGCAGCGGTTGTTGCGGTTACGGTACAGGCTGGGTGGTCGGGCAGCAGCGCTGGAGCCGTACAGGACAGATGTCGGCTGAACGGCGTGCGGGCGGAGTCGTCACGAGCGAGGCGGACGGCGCCAAGGAGTGGGAGTGGTCGGCGTGGTCGGTCGCGGGCGGGCGTTTGTCCAGAATGGCTGCTGGTCCTGCTGGTCAGGAGGAGGCTGCCGTCATACCGGACCGGGGGTGGGTACGCTGGGCGGGTGGGGCGCGCGAGGGAGATGGGCCAGAAAAGCTTGACAGGCGCAGCGGCGCCGTCGCCGTCTCCATCTCCAGCCCCCGAAATGATGCGTGGGCGGGCGAGGAGGGTGGAGGGCTGCGCGGGCTGCGCGTGCGGTGCTGCTAGCGCCCGCGCTGCCGTCGTTGCAGGTGCAGGACGCTGGAGTGGAGTGGAGCGCCTACCAATGGTCCACTGCGCGCCGCGCCGCGTCGGCCGAGGGTGCAGGGTGCAGGGCGTGTGGCGGCGGTGGACGATGGCGCATCGAATCTGCCCGATGACAAGCGTGACAACGCCGGGCGACGCCATGGCTGATGGCTGATGGCTGATGGCTGATGGCTGATGGCTGATGCGCAGGCAGATGGGCGCATCGGCCGGTACGTACCTCCTGCACGCCTCCTGCACGCCTCCTGCGCGCGGGCTGGATGGGCTGCTGCAGGCCGTCGCCGCAGTTTGCTGCCCGTTCACTCCTCTGCCCTGTCCTGAGCGCCCGGCCTGCGCGCCCGGCCTGCGCGCCCGGCCTGCGCGCTTGCTGTCGTGTTACAACCGCGAGCGGGTCTCATCTCAGCCAGCTCCTGCTGCTGCGTCCGCTGCGCGTCTGGCTCCGGGCAGCCCTGTGGCACCACCAGCTGGCTCATGCACGCCATCCACATACACACCTACCTAACGCGCCCAAGACCTACAGTAGTCAGGCAAGCCCGGCCGCGACGCTGCCCTGCCCCGTGCCAGAGCCCGCGAGCGCAACGCGAGCCAGACCTCCGTCCGCGTCCGTCCTACATACAAGAGGACAGGGCAAACGCCCACACACCTACCCACCCACCCTCCCTCCCTCCCAATGCACCACACCCTCCCGCGCGTGCCCGCGGATTAAGGTGCTGACTCCCGGTGACAAGGCTGTCTCACGCCTCGGCCGCCCGCCGCAACCTCGACCTTGCGCCGCGCTACCGTGCCTGCGGACTCTGGATGCCTGTCACCAACCCTGGCACCTGCGGCCGCCGTGCGACAAGCAAGAAGCCGTGGGCGCGCGACACTTTGGCGGGAGGGGGCATGCGAGCGGCCGGCCGAAGGTGGCACAGCACTACTGTATGTGTAGGTGATGGTGAAGGCTGCACGCTGCACGCTGCATGCGGGCTGCGGGCGGGCTGGCTGCGGTCGCCCCCAGGACCACCACCGCAGCATCTCGCATCCTCATGTACGCGCATGTGCGCCCGAGCCAGGAACGGCCGGCAGAGGTGACGCGCCGGGTGGAGGTGCGCTTTGTACGGGGAATCGCACGTGAAAGAGGGCGAGGCGCGAGGCTGCGGTGGCTGTCTGGCGGGCTGCTGCGGTGAGAGGCGACGAGGCGACGGGGCGTGTGGCTTCGCGGCGACGCATGGCTGTGCCTGATCAGGACGGCAGCTTATGAAGATTGTTGCTTGCTTGCGGCCCACTCCTGCTCTCCAGGCGGGCGGTAACGGATGGCTGGCGCCGGGCGGCGGCAGGGCGCGTCTGAGCGGCGGCGTGTCTCGGCTGGCGGGAGGCGCGACAGGCGACTGGCCCGCGCTCCAACGCCCGCGCGGCTTGGCAGATGTGGAGAGACGCAGCGACGCCAGCGGCAGCCGACGATGATCCCGGCTCAGCCCAGGGTGCGCCGCAGGCTGCAGCCCGCACACGCTTTGGCGCGCAGCCCATGCAGCCCATGCAGCCCATGCAGCCCATGCGTCGCCTACCCACTCTACCCACTCTCTCTGATCGCGTCCAACCCTTACCCACGCCCTCAAGGCCAGCCGCGACCGAGCGCATGCCCGCCCGCACCCACTCCGTTTCCTCTCGCTCTTCCCTCCACCCTCGCACGCCGCTCTCTCCTCCGCCCTCCCATCCATCGCCCTCGCGCGCCCCCATCGCACCCAGCACCCAGCGCCCACTCTCCCTCGACTGTTGCTCCCCTGCTGCACCGCAGCACCTGCCCCTCCGCCTGCCCTGCTTCGGCCTTCCCTTTCCGGAGCCGCTGCCGCACACGCCTGTCGCGAGCGCGTACAGGTAAGTCGCGAAGCTCGTGCGATCAACCGATCCACCGCGATCGATGGACGAATCGCCCAACGCTTGACCTCCGCACCTCACTGACCCTCTCCTCCAGCACCTCGACCCTTCGCCTCTGACCTGCGTCCTCCACCATGGCGACTCAGCAGTCGCCGTCTGGGCCTCTCGCCCACCAGCAGCACTACCCGCCGCGTCCACAGCCCAACGGCGGCATGCCCATGCCGCCGCAACAGGCGCCTCCGCAGCCCAAGACCACCGCGCAGATCCTCGCCGCCGCCAACGAAGGCATCTGGATCCAGCTGGGTACCCTCTCCGAGATGATGGGCGAACTCGACGGCGCGACCCAATCGTATGAGCGCGCGTTGACCTTCAACCCGCGCTCCGTCCCGGCCATGCTCGCCATCTCCTGCCTGCTTCGCGCGAAAGACCAGTTCACCGCCGCCGTCGAATACCTCAGAAACATCCTCATGGTGGAACCCTCGAACGGCGAGGTCTGGAGCAGCCTTGGCCACTGCTACCTCATGATGGACGACCTGCAGCAGGCCTACTCCGCCTACCAACAGGCCCTGTACCACCTGCCCGATCCCAAGGAGCCCAAGCTGTGGTACGGCATAGGCATCTTGTACGACCGCTACGGCTCGCTGGAGCACGCCGAAGAAGCCTTCTCCCAAGTCATGCGCATGGAGCCGAACTTTGAGAAGGCCAACGAGATCTACTTCAGACTTGGTATAATATACAAGCAGCAGCAAAAGTTCCAGCAGAGTCTCGAGGTGAGTCAAATTCGAATGGAGGTACTGTCGTGCGACATCGCTAACAACGCCACAGTGCTTCCGTTACATTGTCACCGACCCTCCCAAGCCTCTCAGCGAGGAAGACATTTGGTTTCAGATCGGTCACGTGCACGAGCAGCAAAAGGACGTAAGTTCATGGATACCTGCTCTTGCCTGAGGTGGCACCGCTGACGCGATTACAGTATGACTCTGCCAAGTCAGCCTACACGCGTGTCCTTGAGCGCGATCCCAACCACGCCAAGGTTCTTCAGCAACTCGGCTGGCTTCACCACCAGCAAAGCACAAGCTTTAGCAGCCAAGAGCAGGCTATCGAATATCTCGAGAAGTCTGTTGCTTCCGGTAGGTCACCTTGCATTGCTACGACCACCTGATCACGTCTAACAACCTCCAGACCAAAACGATGCTCAAAGCTGGTACCTACTCGGCAGATGCTACATGTCTCAGCAGAAGTATCCCAAGGCCTACGAAGCCTACCAGCAAGCCGTGTACCGCGATGGTCGTAACCCGACTTTCTGGTGTTCGATTGGTGTGCTCTACTACCAGATCAACCAGTACCGCGATGCGCTCGACGCGTACTCCCGCGCCATCCGCCTCAACCCTAACATTTCTGAGGTCTGGTATGACCTTGGTACGCTTTACGAGTCCTGCAACAACCAGACAAGTGACGCGCTTGACGCCTACACCCGCGCTGCCGACCTCGACCCGACAAATGTACACATCAAGGCTCGTCTGGCTTTGCTCAAGGGCCAACCTACCAACGGTCTTCCCAACCAGGCTGGCGCGCCTTTGCCTCAGGACGTGCATCCTCAGGCTTACCAGCCAGGCGCTCTCGGTGGCCCACCAGGCCCTCAATGGGGCGCTCATGCGCAGAGCGGCCCGCCTGCTGGTCCCGCTCCGCCACCTCTTGCCACTGGCAACAACTGGGGAGGCAACCGCATCGCCGACATTCAGAACCCGCCTCCACCTCCCCCGGTCAACCCGTATGATTCTCGGGATCGCGCACCTCCTCAGCCGCAACCTCCCATGGCTTCTCGTGGACCCAGCCCACCTCGCCAGGAGACTCTCCGTCCGTACCAAGAGCCCCAGCGTCCTCTGCCCCCGGCTCACCGCGGTCTGTCCCCCTCTCCTAAGAACCAGCAGTCAACTCCGCATCAATCCGCTGCAGCCACTATGCCGCCGCACCCGGGCTTCGGAACCCCCGGCCACCCCCAACAGCAGGCTCCGGCCCCAGGCCAGCCCCTGTTCGGCCAAAGTGGTGGTCCTCCCCCGAACGGTGTACCTCCGCCCACGAGCCACACTCCTGTGCCACCTTTCAACCGCCAGCAGAGCCCTCGTCCCGAGATCAGGCCTATCGTCAACAACCCAGCTCCATCTCCCGGTGGCGGATTCCCCAGGACACCATATGAGCACCACGCGAGCTCGGGCATGCCACAGATTGCGAGCGGCGCCCCGCCGCCCTCCAACGCCCAATTCGCCGCTGATGCCGCGGCTCGCGAACGCGAAGAGAGGCCCAGCAGCACAGCCCCGCCAAAGCGCATTCGCGAGTGGGAAGACGACCAGAGCGTCAAGCGTCCCGCGACCGATGAGTCCCGCTCGCGCCTCGACGAGATCAAACTCCAGCGCCAGTCCCCGCAGCCCCTCAAGGTCTCCACGCCGCCCAACCGCAGCCCCTCGGAACTGCGCCGCCTCGACGAGCAGCGCCCCTCCTCCACCTACCACCCTTCTGAGGCCGCGCACCACCCGCCCGCCCCGCCCTCGCTCCCTTCCATGCAGACCATCGCTCAGCCCTCGCCTTCGCGCGCCTCCGCCCCGCCCCAGGAAGACCAGCGTCCCGCCCCGCCGCCTCCCGCCGCGCCGGTCTACGAACCCGCGGCGAGGAAGATGGAGGTCGACGAGAACTACGACGACAGCGGCGACGACGACAAGCGCTCCGCCAAGCACGAGAGCCGCCGCAGCAGCCCAAAGCCCGTCAACGGCTCCTCGGGTGCTCCGACTTCCGGCGCCAGCGCTGTCGAGCAGCAGGCTTAGAGAGTTCGTTGCTGGCAGCGGGGGTGGTGTTGACAGCGCGCGCACGCGTGTGAAGAGGTTCACTCCTTTCTCTCGAAGAACTATCTTTTTCCTTTGTATGTTCACGACACCACGATGGTTGCATGTCTGCATTTGGAGCGGCGTTGGTGGCGTTGTGGTGTCCGGAGGGTCGGTCTGCAAGTCGTCGGAGGGAGACGAAAGGGGGTAAAAAAGGAAAGGAAGCGATTTTGCTGGTTTGCGACTTTCGCTGGCGGAGAGAGGCGAGCACGGATGGGCACGAAGCTTCATTCTTATCGAGGTGCTTGCTTTATTTTGTGTACTTAATGTAAACAATCAATTCTGCTCTGATCATCGATCGACTCGGCCAACCTTGTCTTTCGCGTTCAAATTCGCGGGACGGAACCTAGCTTGCTACCCTCTGGCGTCTCGCGCGCGCGTTCTCAAGTCGCAACCGAACAACTGGACAAACCTCTCAGATATCAACGAGATTTTTCTTTTCTCAAATCGCCCTCGGTGTCCATGACGCTCACGGCGGCTACAGTAGGAGACCGGACGAGCTGTGCTCGAACGTCCGCCCACAATAATAAGGTACGGCGACGTCGGTTGCCGCGCATTTAGAGTTTGAGCATACTGTACGTTAAGGTTGTTCCGACGCCCCACTCCTAAGGCCTCAGCTCATCCCTCTCAGTATTCGCTCCACCTCGTGGAGTTGGAAATGTTGTTGTATGTACTTTGAGCGTGCTCTTCAGACGCTAGGCGTGCGGTCTGCGATCAGCTACGCGATTTCGGCTGCTCCATTGACGCAATCAGGCCAGACAGAGTGAGGGGGATCGACGGGTCGATCGATGTCATGGGCTTCGGAGAAAGCGGCTGCAGATGTTGCGAGGGAGGGGTGTAGGTACTGTATGTATTTTATTTGTAAACACGCCATCACGGTCTCCGTTCGTTCGTCGATGGAATAGACAAGTAGCTGCCGATTCCACATTCCACTATCACAATCAATCAGTTTTCCTCTCCCAACACCCCCCGCCCATCCCAAACAAAACCCCATGGCCCCCTCCGGCCTCGCCATCCTCCTCGGCGCCGGTCCCGCAACCGTACGTCCCCACCACTACACTCCCCCTTCCAACACACCCAGCTCACATTGACATTAACACTAACGCCCACCCCCTCCCCCCAGGGCGCCGGCATAGCCCGCACCCTCGCCCACCCCAGCCACGGCAACCTCGCCGTCGCGCTCCTCGCCCGGCGCCCGGAGCCCCTCCACGAGCTGGCCGCGAGACTGCGCGCCGAAGCCCCGGGCAGCGTCATCGAGGCGTTCCCCTCCGACACCTCGCCGGAGCAGCTGGCGAAGGCGTTCGAAGATATCAAAGCGCATGAGAGTTTCGCGGGGCTGAAATTGGACGTCGTACGCCTAAGTCGATCTCTGCGAGGAATCTACCTAGGTGCCTAAGCTAACGAGTGAAACAGGCGATCTACAGCGTCAAGCACTCCGCCAAGAAACCCTTCCTGGCCGAGACGTACGGGGTTTTCACGCGGAGTCTGGAGGGCTACGTCGGCGGGGCGTTCGAGTTCGCGCAGCTGGCTGTGAGGCGGTTTTTCGCGGACCACGGGGAGGTGCCGCTCGCGGAGGGAGGGGGGAAGAAGGGCACGCTGATTTTCACCGGCACGCTGGGCGCGCTGAGGTGCAGTGCTGAGTTCGCGGCGTACGGGGCTGGTATGTGTTCTTGCCTTTTCTCGCTTTGAGAGCTGGGCCTGACGCTTATGGTGTTATTGCAGGGCGTTCAAGCGTGCGCCAGCTCGCGCAGTCGCTCGCGCGCGAGATGAGCGCCAAGGGCGTGCAGGTCGTGCACGCGATTGCCAATGGGCGGATCGCGGACGAGGATTCGGAGGAGACGCGCAGGGGCGAGAGGATCGCGGCGGAGGCCGTGGGGAAGACGTACTTGTGGCTCGCGGGCCAGGAGCCGACGCTGTGGACACATGAGTTGGATTTGAGGCCGGCGTGCGAGAAGTTTTAGAGAGGCTGGGTAGGTGAATAGATGAGGCGATCTTCTTATTCTTTATGCTTTTAGTTGGGCTCCCGGCTCTTCCCCATCAAGCGGTCTTCGTACTTCCCGCACACGTCTTCCCAGTCGATCCAGCCGGGGCCTTGCTGGTTGAGTGTGTGTGCGCCTTCGATTGCGCGACGCTGGCCGGCAATGGTGCTGCTTCCCATGTTGCCGTTGGATTTGAGGTGCGTCCAGATCTGCTCGAGGAAGGGGTAGAACCACATGCGTGGCCACCACAGGATCCTGTACCCTTTCTTGCCGTTGATGTGCATGACAGCCGGCACGTTGCGAGAGACGGTGTTTGTCGCCAGAGGTAGTGTCTCCCATCGTCCGAGCGCGGATTCGGGCACGCCGACAATCTGCCCGGGCCCACGGCCTTTGAGGTCGTCCTGCAGGGCGAAGTGGTGGTGGTAGTTGCCTTTCCGCGCAGCGTCCCTTACGTAGTCCGAGGACGCGTTGTTGCGGACCCAGGAGATGTAATCTGCATAGAAGCCGGTGGTCTGGAAGATGGCGGAGTTCGTGTCGAGGCCGATAGAGTAGTCGCTTTGACGGTTAGCGATGTTTGGGAAATGTTTATCGGATGGACTGCTCGGCCGCGAGGCGTCGAGGAAGGCGGAGTCGCCGACGGTGTCGATGCCGAGGGATTGGTCACGATGGAGTCTGAGGAGGCGACGGGCGTATGACTGCATGCCGTACAGGACGCCGAAGTAATACTGGCTTTTGAGGAGTTAGTGACATGGTTTTGATCGATTGGGGTTCGAGGGAAAGGAAATCTAACTCTGAATCTGTTACGTGCGCAACTCTGCGCTCTTCGGCGGCGGCGATGAGGATATCACGGATCTGATGCGCAGGACCTATGATGGTGCCTGAATTGAGCCAGCGGGGGCGGCTTTGCGTGCTCTTCGTGTGGTCTGTCTCAGGGCCGAAAGCGAGCGGGTGCATCAACGACTCCGGCACCGCCCAGCAACCAGGTGCGTCCATGCCACCGGGAGCGCATTCTTTGTCAGGGCCGAAGATCACAGTAGTTTTGATGTTGTGTTCCGCGACAAGAGCTTGCCCGTACTCGTCAATGTGGCGTTGGTGGGCTTCCGCCACGAGCTCGTGGTAACGCTTGAGGATGTATTCGTGCGGTAGCTGGAACCACATGTCGTAACCGTCGACCAGAAAAACGAGTTCGTCCTGCTGCTCTGCCGGAATTGAATCGATGTATTTAATGGCTCCCTCGATTTTGGCGGCATGCTGCTTCATCGCATCCTTGTCCTCGGGATCTTGCCAATTGACCAGGGTGAAGGCTGGGTAGCCCATAAGGGCGGCCGAAATATGGAGCTGACATAAATGGTAGTTGCCGCTTGTCGCGAATACTCCTATGTGTAGCTTTCCAGCAGCGGTAGGGACGCCTCGGAGTGGGAGCGAACTGAAGTAAAAGCGCTGTGAAAGGAAGGCTAACAGAATGAAAAGCAAAACAGGAGCACCGATTCGGGTGAAACGAGTGAAGCAGGCCGTGTTCAACAGCATGTTTGTAAAGAGGACCAGTATGCCAGATACAAGTTGTTTGGTGGTGGTCACATTCTCCGTGGTGCGGTCAGAAGACAGATATCACGGCGGGACACATTGATACAAACGCATTGTGCGTGTGCTTGTGACAGGCGGAAGCGCGCAACAAACCCAAGTCGTCACACATACCTTGGAAGTGACCAGGGTTTGGCGCCAACATCTCTGCGGCGTCGCGGCGCCGCGGTCTAATGCAGGTGGTCGCGCCGCCAAGGCGCAGGCACGTCTTTCAAGGCTGGTTCGCGAGGACCATTGCCGATAGCCGTTGGCGTCCAGGCGCGACGAGAGCACGAGCCTCTTCCTTCGACCACCGAAGCCAGACGATGAAGGTGATGTGTGATGTGTGTCGCCTCATGCCCCAGTGTGGCTTGCAAACGCAGTGCGCTGTTGACAGGATCTTGGCCCTAGCCAGCCCACAGACTTCACTCCTTCCAGAAGAACGCGCTCTGCGCAGCCACGTCAGCCCTACAACCGACAAACACCTCTAATAACGCGCCGAGCCAAGACGCGACGATGCCGGTCGCAGGATTCGGGGGCCTCGCATCGCCTTAGTCTCAAACACCGGGGCATTCCCCAGCAAGCGAACCGCGTCACGCTCATCTTCCCAAAGGCGCGACGTGCTGGCTGCGCTTGCGGGGCCACTAAAGATGCTGATATCGGGCCATGCGCGGTTAGAAGCGTGGTGCCGACAGTGCCGCAATATGCATTAACGCGTGAGGTAGGACATTCGCCCCACTTGGCATGGAGTAAGCGGTTTCCACTCTTGCTACTATGGCCAAGCTAAGGAGTCGGCAATGTGTGTGGGATTCCTATGAATAGACCCACAAATGTAGCGCCATGTGTCGGCGAAAGTGAAGTGTGCCTATTCCACCTGAACTAGATTTCACTTCGACCTAGTGCACGAACGTACGCATGTTCACCAACGATGTGATGCTTGCCTCTTGGACGGAAAAAATGCGAACAGGTTTAGGCCTCGACCCAGGCGAGTCTGGATACAGCCTGCTGAATCACGAGAGCCCATCCATTGGACAACCGCGAGCTGGCCCCTCTCGCCGGCGATGGCTGGCCAAATATGCCTCTCCAATCCTCTTCGTATGGCTGTTTGTGTTTATGATCTATCGCTCAACAAGATCACCCGACGGGCAGTCAGCCTCGATCACTGGGAAACCAAACGAATCTCACTTCTTCCATCTTGTGATCCCGGCGTCGTCACTCGGTTTTTGCAGGACATTGTTCTCTGCCGGCGTCCTCAACTACCCGAGTCCTAGAATCGTCAACTGGGATAAGAAATTCGAAGACCCCAACAAGCTGGATGGCGGGTTTCATCTTGCCAAAGTCGAGGCCATTACAGACTTTCTGCAAAAGCTCGACGGTAATCACGACCGTGAGCTAGTCTACATTCCGGATGGCTTCGACACGTGGTTCCAGTTGCGCCCCGAAGTATTGATCCAACGCTACAATGCAATCAAGAAGCGCCTGGAGCGGCGGACTCAGCACCGTTATGGTGTCAAATATGACCAAAGCATCATCTTCTCAGCGCAGAAGCGATGTGAAGCTGGCGAGGATACCTTTTCATGCTCTATGGTACCATCTTCCGATTTGCCTGAGATAGCCGACAGCGAGAAGGCGAAATACCTCAACGCTGGATCGATCATGGGCACCGTTGGCGCCCTCAGAAAACTGTTCGAGCACGCCAAATGGAAGACAGAACAACGTGGCTATTACAGTGATCAGGAAGTCTTCGCAGAAATATTCGGCGACCAAGAATACCATCGTGAGATGCTGCTCTCAACAAACCCACCAAAAACCAGCTCCCCTGACCCTGAGGACACTCGCAATGGCAAGACCTTCGACCCAATCATCACCCTCCCCTGCGACACCTGCCAGTTTGGCATTTCCCTCGACTACCGCGGCGAAATTTCAATGCCAGCCTCCGACTATGAAGACGACCTCGCGCCTCTGGACCCTACTTCCATCCCCTGGTACCGCCGCCCCAGCCTCCCCGACGACATAACGCACTCAACCCCACCCTTCTGGACACCAGACTACACCGGTAGCACCGCACTGGCCCAGAAACCCTGGTCCCAACTCCCCCTCATCACCCACCGCCTCACTAACATCCGCCCCGTCACAACCCACCACGGCTCCTTTTCCTACTCCTCCAACGTCACCACAACCACCGCCGCCTGGCACCAACTCTGGCACACCCCCAACCTCCGCACCCTCGCGACCGCCTACGCCAAATCGCCCCGCATGCCGTTCGCCGTCCTCCGCGACGAAGCGATCGTGCGCGAGTACTGGGGCGCGAGCGAGGGCGTCGGCGGCGGCCGCGTGCACGATCCCGAAAGCATGCCCGGGGCGTGGAAGCGGTGGGACGAGCTTTGTGGGAATGAGCAGGATGCGGAGGGGGTGTTTGGCGATGGGCTCGGGGCGTACAGGGACCCGGAATATTATTTGTTTTGGGACGGGAGGAGGCAGGGGGAGCAGATTCGGGTTTGGGAGGAGAGGATGGATGCTGAGAAAGCGGCGAGCGAGGAGGGCAAGGCGAGCTGAGTCGAGCCGAGCTGGTCTCGAAACGATTTGTCCGCTCGTAAATGCACACCATGAAAATCGTATCCGTTCAGATCATCCGCCTTCCTCTCCCTCAGGAATCCCAATTCCACACTTCGAGCAATCAAGCAAGATCACCTCCTCACCAACACTTTCGTCCCTCGCCCGCCCCTCCTCCCACCCTTCCCTCCCTTCTTAGCTTTCTCACAAACCCGACAAACCCCCATTCCCACAACCTCCTTCCCGGCCTCTTTCTCCTCGCAGACTTCGCCTAGCCTCGTGGCCCGCACGCACAAGTGGAGCGTGCCTGTGGTGGGGCGGGCGCAGGTGCAGGAGGGCGCGCGGCAGGGGGTGAAGGTGCACATGTTTGGTGGAGCTGGGAATCGCCGTCGAGGGTGGTAAGGGGTTGGTCCTTGGCTTGTTTGCTCTGTTGTGTTTGTCGTTCCTGTGAGCTGGCTTGCTGCAGGCGCCGATGGTTGTTTGGTTTGAGGATTGTGGTTATGAGCAGGATCGGGACCGAGGGTGTCTGGTCTTGACACTCGTGGCTGTGGGAGGACAGAGATGGGTCGTTTTGTGCTGTTGCAGTTTCCGATCGGGATCGTAATTGTGGTGTTTTTTGATTTGTAGACCTTGTGAGCAACAGAGGCGGTCCGGTGAAGTGGGGAGGATGGTGTTCCGCGTGGAAAGGGGATGTCACGAGGCGAATGCGTAAGGCCATTGGTAAGCCTCACTTGGGGCGGCGAAGTGAGGCGAACGAAAGTGTGAAAGACGAAGATCAAGTTACTAAACAGATAAAATGAAGGGTGAACGAGAAACTGAGAGACCAGATCGCTCAGGGATATTCGACCTTCCCAGGTCGTTTCACTTGAATCTATTCCACAGGTGATGATGTCTCCGTCTGGAGAATGAATTCTATCTACACATCTCACGGGTTGTCTGATATGAATAATGAATGAGCAACTCGCGCACATCCCGTGCAACAAGATCACACGGCTCACTGCGTCGCCTCATACCCCATCCTCCCATCGAGAACGTTCACGCCGACGGCATTCTTACTCTCGACGTCGGGGACGACTCTCGCAGTCGGCGGCGCGGGCTGGATCTCGTCCTCGTCGTACACGGGCGGCGGCTGTCTAGGCGCAGCACTACCGCTGCTCTCGCCGCTGTTGTTGCGCAAGCGAGTGGCCTGCTGTTGCTGCCCTTCCGGTGCAGCCGCGGGAACAGGAGCGTGCTCGATGTGCTGGTCGGACTCCTTGGCGGCTGCGTTCTTCTCGTCTTCCTCGCCGATCATGGCGGCGAGGGAGCGGAAGTTGAGGAGGGGCTCGTTGGACGTGGATTGCGGGGTGTCGGTGCCTGGGTTCGGGGTGGAGACGTCGAGGTCGCTGCCGCCGGCGGACGGGAGGTTGGAGGTCGGCGGGGCGGAGTCGTTGAGGGAGGAGGCCATGGAGGATGTGTTGGAGGGTTCGCGCTGGGGGAGGAGGGGGCTGGGCATGGGGATGGAGGAGGCAGTTGCGGGTTGGAGGTTGGCGCGAGATTCTTCGAGGTGGCGGGCGGCGGATGAAGGGGCTGTGGTCTGGGTGTTGAGTTCGGAGTCGCGGACTTCCGTGTTGAGGGTTGAGGTTGGGTCGCTTAGCGGTTTGAATCCGGCGAAGTCTTGCGCGGGTGCCTTTCCTTTGCCCTGCACATCCTCTTCCGGTATGGGTGGCTGCTGTCCGAGATTGCTTGTCGAGCGGGCCATGCTGGATGTAGCCCAGGTGGTCGAGCTGTCATTGGATCCCACGGGATAGAGCGACTGGGCGCCACCGCTGTTCTTCCTAGCAGCCTTTTCTGCCTTCTCGGCAATCTTTGCTTCTTTCTTTGCTTCTTTGGCGCGTTTCTTGCCTTCTTTTCTAGCGCCCTTCTCCTCTTTCCGTTGCCGCTCGTCCTCGGCGGCGAGTGAGAGTCGGATCGCTTCCATCATCATAAGATCTTCGAGATCCTGGGCTCTATGCCGGCGCGAGCTCGTTCGATCAGCGTAGAGATCAGTACTGCCATCTGCGGGAAGTCAGCAAACAATCACGTTGTTCCAAGCACCCATTCTGACTTACCTCCTTCACGGGGGGTCCCATTACCACTAGCACCGGGACTCTCGCCAAACAACGTCCTACGTCGCCTGCCGAACGCAGTGCGGGATGAAGCCTCCCCTTGGTTGTTGCCGAGCATATAAGCCGCATTGTGAAGTGCTGTCGCCGCCGCGGATCTGCGCAAAGCATGGGCACGAGCGTCGGAAAGCTTCTTTGCCCAATCAGGCCGCACGCGATCCGTCGTGATGACTTGAGGCGCTGAGGCTGATATCGAAGTGGTTCGTCGTCTGCCTGTGGGTGATAATGAGGTCTGCGACGAGGTTGCCGAGGTCATGTTTGCGATAGGGTTGGGCGATGTCTGCTTGGCATAGGCCAACCCTCGCCGGAAAGGTGGCGGCTCGTATGTGATACCGAACTCAGGTGTGACACAGAAAGGGCATGCCGCGACTTCCGAGACCAGCATCTCCGCTTCCTCCTCGGGCGGTCGTTCTTCGCCCGGCTGTTCGTGCTCAGGCGGATGGGGGTCCGGTCGCTTGATCTGAACGAAACACTCCGAGCAGATGGGCTGGTCGCAGCATCTTGTCTTGTTTAGATATGGCGGATAGTACAGAAAACAAATAGGGCATTCAGCGGGCTCCCGGTAGAGATATGCTTCGATAGGAAGACCGCTGACATAAGGATCCTGCGGCAGCCGGATCTCCTGAGGGCCTAAATCAGGAGATTGGCTTTTAGATCCAGTGGCGAGAGACGCGAGTGTCTTCGCACGCCCACGGAACAGTTGGCCAGCTCCAGCTGATGGCGTTCCACTACCAGAGCCAGGAACCTCCAGATGACCGCCAACAGACCTGTCGGACTGGTAGGATTGTGATCGTGAGTCTATGGGAACCGTTAAGTTATTAATATTGACCTCGGAGCCGCGCGGATTGTTGGATGATGATCGCGCCATCTCTGGAGGGACTTCATCTGCCGCTGGGATGGGCAGGCCACGTGCTGCAGCGACTAACTGGTGTTCGGTCCATGAGCTAGAGTGAGTGTCAAGTCCCTTCCAGAACGGGGCCAGCCTTCGTTCAATCTGCACACGATCAGTATCCAGTTGGAAGCCCGAGCTGGGATGTCCAACCTACCTGTAATTGCCTCACTACCGGCTTGCTGTAGTCCTCAGGTCCAATATACGTGCCTAGCGTGACCAGATACCCTCCATCAACGTGCTCTTCCCGCATACTCCTCTCGCGCTCCTTCAACCTGGCCTGCCGCTCGCGCTCAGTGCGCCTGGCTTCCTTCTCCTGTCGTGTCTCACGCACTCGCTCCTGCTGTGGCTGCTCCTCGCCTCGACTTCGACCCAGATGCAGGAAAGACAGGTCATGTCTGCTGCTGCGCCGGCTTCCGTTGCCGTTGGCTCGAGGGCCATAGATCTGGGATACTAGTCGATCATGGCCGGCTTGCTGGTTGGAAGGAAGGCTCGGAGAGGCGGGCTCGCTCATTCGGCGGCCCTGGTTGTGCGAGTCCTTGGACGAGCTGTTGCCCATGTTGGACAGATGCCGTCACGCGAGGACGCAAAAGACGGCGGTGTTTGACTCGAGATCCCCAGAGAGTCCAGAGTGGGGCCAAGGACGGGGAGGATGGTGCGGCGAAGTTAGGGCATCTAGGGGCGGTATCGATGACAGCCGTGGGAGTAAAAGCGTTTGCGCACGCTCGCGTGCGTGCTGTTTGCTGGGCGGATGAGGTGTGTTTTGGGCTGGGTGAGGGCGCTGATCGCAGCGTGAGGGCGAGGCGCGGGAAGACAATCCTCGGTAGCGGGTATCGGCGGGTGGTGGAGATGGGCACGGGTGAAGTCGCGGGGCAATGATGCTAAGATCTGGATGCGCAGTACAGAGCTGTGTGGTGAGGTGAAGTGCAGAAGCACAGCAGCGCAGAAGCAGAAGCAGTCAAGAGGCACAACAGCACGCGGCACGGTAAGGTCGGCGAGCAAGGCCTGAGGTGCGGCAAACAAGGCGGGCGAGCTTACCTCACCTTGCCTGTAGTGCCTACCGCGCCCGCGCCCGCGCAGCCTCGACGTCTCTGCGCTGCAACCCACAAGCTCTGGGGATCCTGGCCGACGTGTGACGTGCGCTGGGGCCTGCATACATGTACGCAACGACTGCACCACCGCCGCCTCCACCATCACCGCCGTCGACGCTGCAAATGCTCACGAGGACCGCAGTGCATATGCCGTACTCGTCAGGATGTACATACACACACACCTCTCCGCCCTCCCGACATCCTGCGACCTCCCTGGGCACGCTGACCGTCCCGTCCACCCTCCGCGAGCATCCCAACCATGACGTGTCGCCTGCTGTCAATCTTTTCACTCTTTGTCACGGCCCAAACTCAATCACCGCGGCTTGCTCAAAGCCTGTCAAGCCTGTCGCCCTGTCTAGCAATCACACTTTAGCAATCGCACTTCAGCCGCGCTACTCCGTGGAAATGCTAACAAAATGCTTGTCTGCCTTGGCACGTTGGGCCGCGAAAGGGACGCCGCGTCCTGCTGACTGCGGTCAATACTCGACGCCCGACGGGCATCAACAATTGCGTTCAATGCCACGCGTGCCTGGACCACCAGGGACAGGCGTGCAAATGCACACCTTACGTAGCCTTCACATGCCTGCCAAAACGAGTCGGCGAAATGCAGCCTCAGGAACGCATTATTTTGCTACTGCTATCTTCTCGTGACGATGGTATGACGATGATACGGTTATCAGCATGCTGCATCTCGCAGACAGCTCCGCATCCTGATACCCTTTGGTACATAAGAAACACTGCATGCCATTCTGCGAATTTTGAGACTCTGGAAAACGATTGATGCCACGTGCGTTTGCAAGGTCGTCAGTCATACTGCCCCTAACGCCGGTCTCATGGAGCATTAGCGAACGGTAAAGTAGTAATTTTATTTTATTCGATCTTATTAACCGTACCTAAAATGCCCAGTGCCGGACTCACAATATCCTCCAAGTCGTCCAACGGCACAGATGATCCTATTTAACCCATTCATAAAATCATGAAAACAAAAGGCCGTCTAGATGACCCGATCTTCCAAACTCGAAATCTACCTCAATGGCAATGAAGCCTCCGCAGGATATGCTGGCTCCTCCGGACGCGGTTGCGGGCTCTGAGCAGGAGTCAACCAAGGCTCAGCCGGCGTCTCTGGCACAAGCATCTCCTGCTTGCCCTTCGCACGCTTGTTGACGTAGTCTTTGCCTGGGCTGTCCCAAGCGTAATCAAGCCATTCATCCAAGTGCTCGCGAATACCATCGGCCAGAATCTGCACCGCCTTCTGGCGGTTCAAGCTCCACTCGTGGTCTCTCTTCCACCTGCCGGCGCGCCTCGCGGTCTCTTCGCCGCCCTCAAGCCCGTCCAGGATCGACCGCCAGACTTGCATGGTCTTCTCCAGCTCGCTGCTCTTGCTCACGCCCATGACGCTGACGCCCAGCCTGTCGCCTCCGACCTCCTCGATCGACTCCTTCGTCCACGGCACACCGGACGCCGGATCACCGCGCGATCCCACACTGGAGCCCGCGCGCAGCCAGGTCTCCAACGCCCAGCGAATCGCAACAACCTCCAGCTTCTCATCGTGGCGGTCGCAGAAATCGCTCGCCCGCTTCACCGCTGCGCGCAGATCATTATTCGCCGGGTGCCAATTCCCCATACTCCCGATCGGAACGCCCTGGCGCCTCAACAATCCCATGCCCAGCACCGACGCATTCGGCACAACATCCACGCCCGCCGCCTTCAGCTCCCGTATCCCCTCCTTGGCCAACAACTCGTTCTGCAGCGTGAAGTTCGCATACGACATCACCGCGTCCAGCGGCTCGCCCGTCTCCCGCAGCACCCTGTGCGCCAGCGAGCACAGCACCGGCAGCGGGTAGCCCGAGATGCCCACGTACCGGATGGAGCCCTCCTCGTCGCGTATCCGCCTCAGCTCGCGCACGGCTTCGAGCACCTCCTCCTCGGAAACGAACTCCACGTCGTGGCAGTACACCAAGTCCAAATACCCCGTCTTCAGCCTCTGCAGACTCCGCGCGACGCTCTGCCGCACCCATTCCTTCGAGTAGTCGAACTCGTCGCCCGCGATCCGCCCCACTTTCGTCACGAGGCACAGCTGCTCGCGCGGAACATTCTGCTTGACGAAGGGCGTGTCGAGCGCGGCGCCGAGGATTTCTTCCGACGGTCCGTAGTAGGGCGACGTGTCGAAGGCGCGCACGCCGTATTCGAGCGCTTGTTGCACGAGGCCCGTCGTGTCGAGCTCATAGGGGTCGGGGTTGTACTGGTAGTTGAATGTCGCGGTGCCGAAGATGAGGGGCGGCAGGACGGAGGAGAGGGGCGCGGTGGGTTTCGCCATGATTGCGCGGCGGGGTTGGTGTGAGGGGGAGGGTGAGTGAACGAAGTAGAATCGGTGTCTTCTAGAAGGGAATGGGTCTAGGCGACCTGGCGTCTTGAAACTGTAGTCGTCGCTGTCGCGGCCCAAGGCGATCGCACCTCAACCGTTCGAGCAGGTGGGATTAGCGGTGCGAAGCTTATAGGTACCGTGCCGAGTACTTTTTTCTCTCTTCTCCCTTTGCCGAGCGCGTGCGCGCAGACTGCGAAAACCAAAGAACCGCCCGCGCGTGTAATGTCGACGACGTCAAGGACCAAACTGCCAAAAAAACCCAGTCCCTTCAGCCTAGCAATCAGTCGCGGCATGCAATTCCTAATCAGCCCACCCCCACCGGCGCGTAGAATTCGATGCGAGGGCGGAATACACTAACGCTGACGCCATAGATCTGGGAGTGGGGGCCAGAAGCCGCTCCCTGCAGGGTTCCGAGGTAGTTTGATTGGCCGATGCAGCAAGGCTAGAAAGTTGCGTGCGCGATAAGGCCAGGGAGCAGTCGGAAGGGCTGAGAGCGCGTTTGGCAGCCGGGGCAGATGCGGATGGCGGTGAGGGTGAGGGGCACGTGGGAATCCTCGCTCGTCCGCCTTGCTCCGGTGGCAGGTGGCACGGGTGGCTGCTCGTTGTTATCTCCACCAAAGTCTTCGCTTCCGGGAGTCTGGGCTTCCGAGTATTTTTGGGGTGTCACGTGATGGTCGCGGTCGGGAGCTCGGGTGTGACAGCGGGACAGCTAGATCTAATCAGATTGAGTAACAGATTCCCGTTCCCGGCCTCACTGACCTGCTCACCGCGCTCTTCGTCTCTGGGCACCGACTCCTGCCGCCGCTGCGTGACCGAGGGCGCGGCGTTTGTGAGTCGTGTGCTGTCTGTGTTGAGTTCTGTGGTGCTGGCCGCTCTCTGCTCTCGCATCATCTACCCCGTGCTTATCTGATTTCGACTTGATGTTCGCGTTCATCACTCCAACGCCGCCATGATCATAGACCGCATCATCGCTCAGTCCGGCGATGTCTTCATTTCTTCTGCCGACCGCGAGAGCCGGGAAGAGCTCGTCAGAAAGCTGATCGCGGGTGCTGAAAGAACAAAGTGGGCCATCTACCACTACCAAATCACGCTGGCATGCGTCGTGCTGGTGCTTGCTATCCGCCATGCCTGGGATACTTTCACTAGGTCTCGTAGGGCGGCAAAATTATCCAGGCCTCTTGCGGTTTATGCACGAGCGCCGACCGTCTCAGAATACAAGGCTCGAGAGAGATGTAGGGACCGAGATGGGTCTGATTCACTTGGCAGCAGCACCACGTTGATGGAAGATGGTATGATCGTTGAGCAGGCGAGCCAGCCATGGAAAGCAGACGATCGAACGACGCTGCTGCCAAAATCCGACCGGAAAGTGACGCTAATATCACGATTACGATCTTTTTTAATGTATCAGCCGCGGCCTATACCCTTCTTCAACAAGACTTTACCAGAGAATGCCACGACTTTGCTCATCCTGGCTCTTCTGGCCATCAATATATACTTCACGGTTTTGGAAATAGTCTGGGAGATACCCCTGATGTATGTCTTTTCTGACCGTACCTCCCTTATCTTTGCCGCCAACCTGCCCTGGCTCTACATTCTTGGAGCGAAGAATCAGCCACTACGCCTCCTCACTGGACATTCTTACGAACACCTCAACATCCTTCACCGTCGGCTGGGTGAATGGCTGTGCTTCGTCGCTCTACTGCACGCGGGCAGCATGTTTATGACATGGTACACGTTCTTCCGGCCCAACGGTGGATCTCTACAATGGTTTCTCGCAGAGAGAACCGTTTATATCGGCCTCATCACCCTCGCGCTCTACGAGACACTCTACGCCACCAGTCTGGCGAGCTTCCGCAGATGGTGGTACGAACTCTTCCTCGGACTGCACGTTGGACTACAAGCAGGCGCTTTGGGCTTTCTTTATTTCCACCACCGCGGCACCAAATCCTTCGTCCGCATCACCCTCGCCATCTTCCTCCTCGACCGCCTCGTCTTCCGCCTCCTTGCAAAAACCCGCTCCATCCAGGCGGACATCAAACTAATGCCCGACCGCAACACCGTCCTCCTATCCGCAAACTGGGTCCTCCCCACCCGCCGCCGCACACTCCTCACCTCCGTCCTCCCCCACCCAATCCTCCAAGGCTGGTCCCCCGCCGCCCACATCTTCCTCACAATCCCCTCCCTCGGCCACTCCCACGCACTCCAAGCACACCCCTTCACCATCGCCTCCGCCGCCCCAGCCCCCACCGACTCCCACGCCTGGCTCAACCTCATCGTCCGCGCCCTCGACGGCTTCACCCACGACCTCCTGCTCCGCGCCCACACGGCGCAGACGCTCAAAGCCCGCCTCGACGGGCCCTACGGCTCCAGCCACGCGCTGGACATGCTGCGCTCGAACGCCGTGGCCGTCGCGCTCGTCGGCGGCTCGGGCGTCGCCGTCGCGTACCCGCTGCTCTGGGCTCTTTTGCATCCTACTCCCGCTGGCGCGGACGCGGACGCGGACCCTGAGCCCGCGGCTTCTAGGCCAAAGCGCAGAACCGCTCTGATCTGGATCGTGCACCAGGCGGAGCATGTTGAGTGGATCGGCCGTGAGCGACTCGACGAGCTGGCGGCGCTGGGCTTGAAGGTTGTGTTGCCGGCGCCGACGCGGGAGGCGGGGAGGCCGGATGTGGAGGGGTTGGTGAGGGGGGTTATTGAGGAGATGACTACTGGGGAGGAGGGGGAGAGCGTTGGGGTGCTGGTTTCGGGGCCAGATGGGATGAATCGGGCGGCGAGGAATTGTTGTGCGCGGATGGTGAGGGAGGGGCTGGGGATCGAGGTTAGGGTGGAGAAGTTTGGGTGGTAGGGTGAGGTGTTGGTGGTGGAGGAGGAGGAGGAGGAGGAGGAGGAAAAGGAAGAGCATCGTAGTTGCTCATGGATGGCGGCTTGCACTTGGTATGCTTGGTTCTTTAGATATACACATGGGCAACGAGCAATGAGGGAGTGCTTTGATAGATCACTAGATTATTACATGGGGACGGATCCCGCAGCGTCCGTAGTCTCTATTTAAGGTTGCAAGATCTTAGAAGCACATCTTGTCGTTTGACTAAATGATCTCTTATAAAAGTACCACATCCCTATTGAAAAATCTCCCTCCATCGTACAGCAAGGTTGGTGGTGGTGCTAAGGCTGCGTAATGACAAGAACGGCTGCGTAGATTCTGACACGACCTGGGCAAGCCCCCCTCAGGCATCTTTTTGACTTCCTTTCACTTGACTGTGGAGCACTTCGCCATATCGTTTGCCATTTCGCAATATCTGTTTTGTATCTCATCTATAGATTCTCAGACACAAAGCACACAACGGCCGGCGCAACGATCGAACAGTTTCAAGAAAGCTTCATGGTTGTTGTTTGCGCCTAAAGCGGCGATCCATAAGCCAACGCCACTTCACCAGAGCGTTCCATTAATATCTTCCCTTTCCAAAGCAACGTTGCAAACGACGATGCGATCACCGTGGGACTGAAGCTGTGCTCCAAGACGTTTACTTCAAAGATGATGGAAGGTGCCAAGGCCCCGGACTCTTCGTCGTCGCACGCTTCCACGCCTAGGGCCAATCAGTCATCAGCTGAGGAGTTCGGCACTCCAACGGACGGTTCGCAAACGTCGCCTTCTCTGTCTGAGGCAAATGACATTTTAGCTAGACCTAAGGTGCTGGAGTCGAAGATCTCGAGCGAGGCTAGCCATTTCCTGTCCGACCTTTCGAACTTTCTGGCTCTAGGCTGCCTTGTTGTCGAAAGAGGCGTGGCGGATGGATCTCCTGAGTACGACGAGGGCGGCAATCTCGTATGGCACGATATTGTTCCTGAAGATGAAAACTTGTGTCGATTGGCCACGGCCGGCTGGATAAGGGCGCAGCACTGTCAAAGCGTCGCCGATCCAAGGTATACCATTTATCGAATCTACATCTTACCTGGTGACGTTGGGCTTCGCTTCTTCGATAGACAGAGCAGGCGATTACAAGCGTCTCTGGAAGCCATCATCGCAAAAATCGATGTCAGTTCTGAGACTTGGAGCGGCAGCTACGCTTCTGGCCAGCATGTCGGCTTCGATCAATGGGCCAAAAGCGACGAGGGCTCGCTCTTTTACATGTTTAACAAGCTACCGTCACCGCGCCCTGATCCGTCTGTCGTCAAAGAGAAGTACACCCGAGAAGCGCTGGAAGATCTTCTCGACCCAAGCTCAGCGCTTGTAGGCCTCAAAACGCCGCTGTATCCTTACCAACGACGATCCGCGGCTCTGATGCTGCAGCGAGAATCTGTACCGACTTTGCAGCTGGACCCGAGGCTGGAACTTCGATCGGCGCCGGACGGCTCACAGTTCTACTATGGCGCACGCGACCTGCAGTTCGTTCGAAACCCTCGATACTACGAGTCCAGCCGTGGTGGAATTTTGGCGGAGACGATGGGCTTGGGGAAGACTTTGATGTGTTTGGCACTGATCTTAGCGACCCGTAATCATCTCCCGAAAGTTCCTGCTGCGTATGGCATTCCGCCTGTGCGGGCAGAAGTTGCGTCGCTGGCGGATATGGCTGTTTCGGCGATCAATCGGAAGTCTGTACCCTGGAAAGTCGAGTTCGAGCGGATCGCCCATGCCACTCAGGAGGATATGGGCAGCTGTGTTGAGAGGCTGCAGCGCGACCTGCCTGGATACGAAATACCGGTGGAGCCTGTCCGCTGGAACCGCAAAACAGTCATTCCTCCTCCGTTGAAGAAGACTCTGGCGGCGACCACGCTGATTGTCGTTCCTCGGAATCTGTGTAAGCAGTGGCATTCTGAGATCCACAAGCATGTCGATGAGGGCATATTGCGAATACTTCTCATGGAGGATTCGAAAAGCGTCCTACCTCCTGCTCGTGAACTTCGCGAGTACGACGTTGTGTTGTTCAGTCGGACGCGCTTCGAGATGGAGGTCAAGGATGGCTCAGACGACCAAGGGCGCCGCATGGTCTCGAGGCCTCCGTCCTGCAACTGTCCTTACATTGGAGCCACGAGGACTGTGGACTGCCACTGCGTGAAGATGGACGACTTGTACGAGTCGCCCCTAAAACATCTGCATTTCAAACGCCTCATCATCGACGAGGGCCATTTCTTCTCATCGTCGAACACCACCGCGGTCACTGTCGCGAAGAAACTCGTGACGGCAGACCACCGCTGGGTCGTGAGCGGCACACCTGCGAAGGACCTCCTCGGCGTTGAAGCCGACATGTCGGTCGCGCAAGACGCCGCGCCAGATGGCCTGCAAGGGTCTCGGGATGCGGTGCTTGACCAACGAAGACACTTCAACGTCAAAGAAGACACCACGGGCGCTATCAAAAGCCTCGGCACGCTTGCAAGCAACTTCCTCCGCATCAGGCCGTGGGCCGCAGAAGATCTGGGCGAGAGACCCGCAGTCTGGGAAGAGCATATCTACAGACACGAGGGACATCGAAGACGCACCTTCTCCGGCTTCTCGAGCTGTTTGCGACGAACTCTTGAGGCGATGGTAGTCAAAACGCAGCCGGAGGACGTCGAGCAGGACATTGACCTGCCGCCTCTCACTCACGAAGTCATCAGACTGCAACCTTCTTTCTACGACAAGCTGACCGCCAATTTGTTCACAATAGTCTTGACGGCCAACGCGGTCACGTCAGAGCGCACGGATGCCGACTACCTCTTCCACAAGAACAGCGCCCAGGCTCGATACCAGCTGATAGGCAATCTGCGTCAGAGCGCTTTCTTCTGGACGGGCTTCAGTGAGGAGGATATCGAGGCGTTCAGAAAGAACAGCAGAGGCTACCTGGACAAAGAGGGAACTAGCTGTAGTGTGGAAGACCGCCAGCTGTTAGAAGAGGCTCTCAAGGCATCGGAGGCGATCCTGTCGTCGAACGGCTGGAAAGCGCTGAGTCGTTCACACGAGCTGGGCTTGTTCGTCGATCGGTGGCCGGCAGAGAGTGCGGATTTCTGGTCGTTTTGCGGGAATGTCTCGCCGTTACTTACGGGTATTACGCAGTTGTTGGAAGCTCAGAGGCACGTCAATGAACGCATCGGGCTGGACGATCCTGGAGAGGGCCTGGCAGGCGTCGGTATTCGGTCGCTCAGGCGTGCGCAGGAGGGCCATAGGGAAGATCAGGTTGTCAAGAAGGAGGCCAAACCCACTCTCTCGAAAGCTGGGATTAGTCTCAGCGGCGAACCTACTCTCAAACGAAGATCTTCCGCGTCGAGCGTGACCACGAAAAGCCCAACGAAACAGCCGAAGACGAAGCAAACTAAAAGAAAGTGGGACAAGGAGAAGAAGGCTGCAGTGAAGGTCGAAACCGACCCCGACGACCCGCCCACCACCTACACCAACCCCTCAGTACCCACCCCCAAACGCCGCCTCAGCGACCTCCGCCACAGCACCCTCCCCGCCACCTCCCCCTTCAACCCCACAACCATAACCGGCACCACCTCCGCCAAACTCAGCTACCTCGCCTCGCAAATCCTCCGCCACCACAGCACGGAGAAAATCCTCGTCTTCTACGAAGGCGACAACATCGCCTACTACGTCGCGCAGACGCTCGAGCTCCTGCACATCCCGCACGAAATCTACGCCAAATCGCTGCCCGCCGCGCTCAAAGCCGAGTACGTCGTGCGCTTCAACGAGCAAGCCGCCCAGCGCGTGCTGCTCATGGACGTGCGGCACGCGGCCTTCGGGCTGAACATCTCCGCCGCGTCGCGCATCTTCTTCGTCAATCCGGTCTGTCGCCCGAACGTCGAGGCGCAGGCGATCAAGCGCGCGCACAGGATTGGGCAGACGCGGCCCGTGAGGGTCGAGACGCTGGTGCTGGCGGGGACGGTCGAGGAGAGGATGTATGAGCGCGCGAGGCGCATGACGAACGTGGAGCATCAGGGGGTTAGCCATTTGGAGGATGATCGGGGGATGAGGGAGATTATTCAGGGGGCGAGGTTGATTGAGGTCAGGGAGGGGGAGGGGGTGGGACAGGGGCAGATGGCGCCGTTGGAGGTGCCGCAGAGGCTTTGGGGGAGGGAGGGGTGGTGGGATATGTTGGAGTTGGGGACTAAGGGGGTGCAGCAGCAGAGGGGTGGGAAGAGGGTGAGAGCAGGGACGCCCGGTGGGCAGGCGGATGGTGGGCTTGAGGAGCAGCCGCAGAGGAAGAAGAGGAAGAAGACGGTAAGGGTTGTGACGCCGCAGCTTCAGCCGGGGCCTGATGCGGCGAGTGCTGCACCGTCGACGGCGAGGAGTACGGATGGGCCTGGGCCTGTGATGGCTGGCGCCAGCGGCGCGAGTGGCGAAGACGATGAGGATGAGCCTATGATGCATCGCTGGCAGAGGCGTTTGTCTCAAGGGATGGAAAGACTCATGTCGGACAAATCACAGGGGACACAGAACCTGACGAGACAGGAACTGGACTCTACGAATGGAGCAACAGAACAAGGCAGAGGATTGCACCCGGAGTATGCTCGTCCGTTGTCTGTCAACGAGTTGCTGAATTGATTACGGTCGGCCAGAGGGCGTCTTTGGGAGGGTTGAGACTTCGGAACATGCAGAAGACAACGTAGGATGATGTGACTCTGTGTGTACAATACATCCAGCGCCGTGTCCAAACATGTCTAGTGGCATCTGAAAATATTGCTTTTTCCAACCTTGCATGGGAGCTTTGAATGGGCACCGGTTAGGTTTAGATTGTCATCGATCCCAGACCGGAGTCTAGAAGTATTTTCAAGGTTGCGTGCTTTGGGATGTCGAAGATTGGCGGTCGATGAGAGCGTATTTGCGGATGAACGGCACAACACGGGGAAGGGATCCTGTATATGGACGGACGGAGTATCAATGCCGGCGCCACAAAGCCATAGACGAATATATTCATGCCTGAGGTACGAACCGAACCCATGAGCTGAGACGAAGAACGGTCGTCGCGACTCCTCAGGCAGCTACAGCCTCAGGCATTCAGCCACTCAAAGCGGATCTCGCACCGAGCTCGCGGTCTGCCGGTCTCAGACACAGCTACCGAGCACCGCCATTCATTCTCCCGCTCCATCTGTGGATTTCATCAATGACCTCGTCCAATTTCACGATCACGATCAAACCATCATAATACGTAGCATTAAAGTCATTCCAGACCAATAGCCTCGAGTTACTCCCTCGCGAACCACGGTACCGCCCACCGCCGGCAGTCTCGCCTGGTGCCCGCCGTTTCGCCATGACGCCGGGCGACATGTGGCCTGCAACCTGCAGAGCACGACAGCCACACGTCAGCGCCGCGACGCCGCGCGTGGCTGTCGATGCCTCGATGCGCCGCAGGTGGCTCGATCCGCATGACACGAGCGGATCCACAGTGCGCGCTGCAGGGGGGTGTCCTCGGTGTCCTTTGACGAGGGCTGGAAAGTGGAGAGAGTACAGTACCTAGTGGAGAGGGGCAGCGGCTGCTCGCTTCGTGGCTGAGAGCTGGCTGGGCTTGAGGCGCATTGCGTCAAGCTGCGTCGTGCTGCGCTGCGTTGCGTTGCGTCGCTTGCCAGCGAGCAGCAAACAGGTTTGTTGCCCGCACCCGAGCATCCCGGCCAAGGACAGACAGCCTTTCGCGGGAACCCAGTGCGTCTAGCGGACCTAGTAGTCTCAGAGCTCCTCTCGTCCTCTCCTGTCCTGTCTATTTCCATCTGCTCTTACCATTGCAACTGACCCTACCCCGGCTTGCGACTGCGCTGTGGGAAGTCACCGGTACATCTGACCTTCACGACACCTCTCTCTGGAGCAATTGAGAAACACCTCGGAACACAACACCTTCAGCAACCGCAACCGCAACCATGTCGGAGCAGCAGAAGACTCCCGCGAAGAAGACCCCCAAGAAGCTGGGCGGCAAGAAGGAGCCCGCTCAGCAGCCCACGCCCGACCAGACCGACGACGCCGAGGTCGAGGGTGAGGCTGGTGCCGAAGGCGGCGTGAGCGCGGAAGCCAACGCAGACGCCGATGCCAGCGCAAGCGCCAATGCCGGCGGCGGAGCGGGCGCGGGCGCGGGCGCCGACGCTGACGGCGAGGAAGACGCTGAGCCGGAACCCCAGCAGCAGCGCCAGCAGTCGCGACGCCGCCAGAGCCGCGGCCGTGGACGCCGGGGCGGCGGTGAGAGCGACGGCGAGTCTGTTGCCAGGTCGGACGTGAGCGCGTCCGGCGGTCGCCGACAGCGCCAGAGGCAGAAGAAGCAGCAGCAGACGAAGAACTCGCAGGGCGGCCCGCTCGACGACATCACCGAGAACGTGCCCGGCGGCGAGCTGGTCAACGGCGCCGGCGACATGGTGCAGAACACCGCCGGCGACGCCGTCAACAAGGTCGGCGACACCGCCGGCCAGGCGCTGGGTGGCCTCACTGGCGGCAAGAAGGGCGGCGAGGAGGAGGAGGGCGGCGGAGAGCAGCTGCGTCTGAGATTGGAGCTCAACCTCGACATTGAGATCCAGCTCAAGGCCAAGATTCACGGTGACCTGACGCTTGGTCTGCTGAACTAGAGGGTTTGCGCGAGTTGGAAATGCGAACAAAAAAGACTTGACGCTTTTGACGATTTCGTTTCGATGGTTTTTCTTTTTTTATCTGACAGCTAGGATGGCTTGACGGCTGGCGTTGCTTGGAGTGTTCGCGCTGGACAATTATTGTACATCTATTCTATACGCAGCTATTCGATGGCAATGCAATTTTCACAATCTACGATACGCCTCATTGAACTTCGTTAAATTCCATGATCCCTTACACGGCCACAGCATTCACTGTAAGCCCCATCGCAGCCTCGAATGGCGCATTCGGTACTGTGCCGTCTGTGGCTGCACACACTGCCGTCCCATCTCACATTCCCCAAAATCACCCTCGCACGCCTCGCTCCCCATCCACGCACCCAGAGCCAACCCGCTCGGCTCTCCCTGCCAGCTCGCATTCACGATGACGACTGCCTCCCACTTCCACTCCGCCGATTACCAAACCCATGCAAACCTTCCCGCGCAATCTCTGCCCTCGCTTCCACGACGCCCCAGCCACCAGCCCGGATCGAGCAGCCACGCCCACCTCGGCGCGCGCACCGAGTCGCATATTCCCCGAGGCGTAGGGTGGGAAGTGGGGCCTTTACGAAACGCGCGCCGTTGCGGTCGAGGCACCGCGCGTTGCGCTGACTTCATCGCGCGTTGAGTTTGTGGGGCGCGCAGCAGCCGGTGATGTGTGGCGCATGTCATCCCTGTCGCTGCCGCGGGGGCTCATTCGATCATCGCGCGCGCAGAAACCGGTTTCGAGCGGGCGTGGCGGATGCACTGCTGCGCTGCGCTGGAGAGCTCCGGGGCGAGCTTGCTGGTGGCATGCTCGGTGACATGGCCTGCTGGTACGCTTGCTGAGTGCTGCGCGGCGGACGTCGGTCTGGTCTCGTCTCTCTGGCTGCTGCTGCTACCGAGAGTCCTGCTCTTGCTGCTTGTTCTTGCTCTCGACTCCGCTTGCTGGGCAATTGATCTGCTGGATTTGATCTTCTTTTGCTGCGAGACGACCAAGGTCTATTGAATAGCTTGACGAGGACGACGATATCGACGACTACCTACACGACACACCAATCTTACCCTCCCGAACCCTCCCTCCTGCACCGCCACCTGAATTCCCCAAACCGCCTCCCAATCGCCCACCATGGCGAAAAAGGACTGGGACCGCCAGTACCACGACCAAGCCGAGTCCGAAGGCGAGCAAGCCGACATCGACCGCCGCAAGGCGCAGCTCATCGCCCGACAAGCCGAAGACGGCGGCCCCGAGCGCCAGCATGACCTCGAACCCACCAAAGCCCGCACCGTCACAGAGCAGAAGAAGCTCGACAACCTGATCGCCATGCAGCGGCGCGAGGAGGGCATGCAGACGAACCGGTCGCGCAGCACCTCGCGCCGCGACCGCCGCAAGCGCATCCAGAAGGCCATGCAGGACGGCAAGTACATGCACACGTCGTCGCTCGAGGGCATCGAGGAGGCCGACGCCAGCATGGAGCTGCACTCCCAGCGGCCGTTTGAGCGCATCGGGCCCGACAGCACGTCCATGGACGGCCCCGTCACGCATGCTCGTGCCATGCGCGGCGAGATCCCGCTGCGCGGCAGCGATCCCAGGCAGCCGAAGTACATCCCCGAGGACCAGAGGCAGACGATGGGCGGCAGCGGCAACCTGGGCGACAACGACGGGTTGAAGCTGTCGCTGGAGGCCAACCTGGACATCGAGATTGAGCTGAAGGCTTCGATTCGTGGCGACTTGACGCTGAGTTTGTTGTACGTCTCACCCACTGTTTCTCTTCCCTTTCGTGTGTTGCCCCCCGTTTTGCGTTTGGGCACTTTCCCGACACTATACCCCACCGCGATTGCTTTTCCAAAGATGTATTCAAATCCAGCCTTCGAATGTCATTCTCACCTATCCGACACAGCGAGTAACCGTCAACTAGTGCGTAAACCAAGGAAGAAACGACGAAAAAAAGCGCCACGAATTCGATGGCGGAACCCCTTCGCCTTCGACCTTCACGAATTTCCAGCTCGACGCACGAACGAAACCAGATCAACAACTATCGAATTTTCCTTGGAAGCAATCGCACTTACAAGCGGGTATCCCGACTTTTGGGGATATTCCGACTACGAGAAACTTCACGCGAGAGCGACAAAGCAAGACTGGCAGGAGGGGCTGACGTGAGGCGCGATTGTACAACTTTGTTCATCTTTTCTCAATGACCGGGTGTTTTTGTCGTCTGGCGTGCTTGGGGTTCTTCTGTTTGATTGATGAGAGCCTTTTGCGGCCTCTGTTGGGTACCGGGATTTGTTATTATTTGGTATATACTATATTTATGACGAGACATATGTGGTCTAACTATCCTCGATTTTGATGCCAGTGGGTACTTGGTGCTGTAGATCATCGAAGCAATCGTTGTGCTCTGCCTTGTGTGGCTCCTTGAGAGCTGCGCAGCTGCGTTGGTGAGCTTCGCCGACAAAAGCGGCCTATTCACTCTTCAGCCATAATGATTTTAGCCATTTCTCATGGACCAAACCCCTGAGAGACGTTGAATGTCTTTCTACGCTGCTTCCACCACGTACAAGACTCCTCGAACTGTCCCTAGACATCTCCCCTCTGATCCATCTCCGTCCGTCGTGGACCCGTCGGCCGCCAAGCCGAAGCCGGACCTCACCTCTCGACTTCCGGCTGCGTTATCAGATGTCTTTCAACAACCAACGATCAAACTGCCGGAGGCTCCGCACGCAGGAGCCAGGCCACGCCGACGATGAGTGAGAAACAAGCCCAAGATGCTGCGGCGCAGCAGCGGATCGTCAGCCACATGCAGGCGGACCACCATGATTCTGTGAGTTTGCCACGTCTCGAATGCCGGACCTTGAAAGATCTACAGTTGTATGCTCTGTATCCCAAAGGGGATTCTGATAAAAGAAAAAGATTGAGCCCTTTGAATCATTTAGAATTCCAAGCAATCAGAAAAATGCAACATCTAGCAAAGACCCACCCAAACTGACCCCCCCTCCTCCCACATAGATCGTCCGCTACCTCGAACACTACCGCTCGCTCCCCGCCCTCGCCGCCGGCGCCGCCCGCCTGCACTCCATCGACCTAAACGGCATGACCATCCACGCCTTCCCCAACGCCCACCGCATCCCCTTCGACCCGCCCCTCTCCTCCTACCGCGACGCGCGCGCCCGCCTCGTAGCCATGGACGCCGAGTGCCGGCTCGCCCTCCGCCGCTCCGACACGACCATCTCCGAGTTCCTCTACCCCTCCGGCACCTATGCGCTCGAAGTCCTCATCGTGGCCGCCACGTTCGCAGCCTACAGCTCGCGGCGCTGGTTCGCGCCGGCGGGGCCTGTCGCGGGGCTGCTGGGCGAGGGCTTCGCGGGGTTCAGCTGGACGATCCAGCCGTGGTTGTTCTGGGGCATGGTGGCGATTCATGCGGCGGAGCTGGCGTGGTTTGTGCCGGCGAGGCTGAGGCGGCATTCGGTGAATGTGCGGCGGAGGGAGTTTTGGCTGTGGTGCGCGGCGGAGTTTCTGGGCGGGGTGTTTTGCTCGCGGAGGTTTGATGCGCTTGTGGAGAGGAGGAGGAGGGAGGCGGAGGGGAGGAAGCATTGAGCGGATTTATCATTGGGTTGAAGCTTAGCTAGGCGCGAATAGCAGGAGGAGGTAGAATACGTCACGGATAGAAGACTGACGTATCATCCTGGTAGTGATTGTTAAATAGTATCCTACACGTTACGAGATTTATCTTTGGGGTAATCCTTTATTACCTGCTATTTACTTATTAGTAGTATAAGGATGTAGCTGATTAGAAGAGCGCTTCAAATAACCGTGCTAATCCTTCCCCATGATGATATACTATTTGAAAAGGAGGGGATATCTATGATACTCAAAAGGATATACTCTTACAAACCATCGCTAGTATATTACGATTCTATCAACGAGCGCTTGACGCTTACATACAAGGCTATTAGCAGAATGTCGGATATTAAGCAGATTCAAAGGCACATCTCGGACGAGGCGAGGTATACGTACAAGAGCGAGTCAAGTTTGCTACGTAACGGGCAACTATAGATGTTATTTGGGAGGTCACGAAGACGGTGCAGCACTAGGTGAGTGAGCTTAGTGTGCTAGGAGATGAAGAGTATCATAGAGCATGAGATCATGAACATCGTGGACGAGGAAGTCGCCGCTATCATTCAGCAGCGTGTCGCCGGCATAGCTGAATAGCAGGTCACTAGGATTGTTTAGCAGCAGATCATCATGTCAGTCAAACGGAAGGTCGCTTCAATCGTCCAAAAGCAGATTTCAGCTATTGTCTAAAGAAGCTATCCAGCATTCAACTCACCAACCCAAGCCTGCAGTATGCTAATGATGTGTACACCCAACCGAATAGTCATCCTAGCGACTTGTAGACGCTCTTCATCGGATAATTTGAATCTGAAGTATCGCCGTTCTTGCACGACAGCTTCATGACTTTCAGAATCTCGAAGCGCAAAGTGTCATAGAAGGCAGATGTGTTTGGTGAAGCATAGTCGCCATCGCGACAAATCGAGCATATCTCAACTCCGGTTTGCTTTACTCCACTGCCATGTTGCCGAATGGTTCATCGGATATCAGCCCCGATCTCAGAGCCAGGCTTGTCAGACAAGCGGTATTGACTCCACACAGGAATAATAGATATCAACTTCACTTCTATACAAGCTGATTCATGGTCATTGTCTGCATAACCGATCACGCTAATGTGAGGCACACCAAGGGTCTATTCTGGAGCGACATGCAGCGACCAGGAGAAGGCGCAGAGCAATGAACGCCTCGACGATCAAATAGGCTCTTGCTGATAGATAAACGGGACACAAATGCTGCACACAATCCGAACGGTGAGCATAAGCCATCTCGACGCATCACCGCTCATCAAATCATACTAGGTCCACCATGAACTCGCTGAAAACCCCGCAAAAACGTGAAGTCCAGCCCACAGCAGCCCAAAAAAAGCAACGTATAACGAGGCGAATTTCCAAACACATGCTTCAGGTGTAGTCGGGAACACGGCATGCCACGGCATGCCAGGCAGCGATATGGAGGCAACTACACAGGATGCTGATCAGTCACAGACTCGCACCGACTTTGAGCTCGAGCACTTTCCATTGACTAGATCGAAGTGGGGGATATGAGTTCCACTCGATTGACGGCCCACGAGATTGAGGGCCTGCGGACAGCAGCGAGTACCTCGGCTTCAGACAGCGAGAGTGGAAATTTGTTTTGCTGCGTAAACGCCAAGCAGGCTCCTATTAGGCAGCGATCAACCATCGCGAGAATAATAAGCGCCCGCACAGAAGTCAATAGATAACGTTTACTACGACAATGGACATACCTGCACCACCACCGCTTCCCGTTGCCCGAGACATGCGTCAGCCGCCATGCAAGAACGTCCAGGAGCCTGCTCAGCCGCCATTTTTGACTACAGGGTCAACAAAAGAGGACAAAGTGTTCAAATTCTTCGACTTGCCTGGCCCCTCAGCATCTATCTCAGTAAAAATCGTTGTACGACATTATCTAGGTGGTCCACATCTCAACAACGTTCCTGCTCCGGAGCTATACATGATTCTCGGCCGGTTGCGATGTCTACATTACGCAATTGGCAAATACAACGCAGGATTAGAAACGCCTTTCCCAGCCTTCACTGAATACTGGAGACACCGTGTCTTGAATCATTTGTCCGGCTTTGGTTTTCAGCTTCACTTTGCTGCGCATCCTATTCACGTCGCTGGATTGAGCGAGCTTATTCAGACAGTCGAGGACATCTTCTCCACCGAAATTCGCGAGGGTCGAGAATGTATCAAGGACGGATCGATTACGTTTGAAGCTCTCGGTGAGCTATACCGGCACGATACTCCGGTATACAGTACAACATATTTAGGAGGAACGCCTGCCGTCTTCTACGTTGTCGATTCGTACTATCAGGAGCATCGAAATATAACTGGGGTACAGAAGAGTTTCACTTGGATTCTGGAGTTTGTAGCGACCATGGGTAGCCACGTTACAGTGGTGAGCGTGACCGAATGCTTAAACGCGTGGAGTGGCGTCCGTGCAAGACCGCTTTCACACCTTACGTACGTTCCCCTGAGTAGACTCGAGAAATCTCATCTTCAGGAGCGAGGAGAAAGCTACACCAAGTATGCAGCTGGCGGTGCAAAATTCTTACGCTACGAGGGCGATTCATTCTTTCGTCATTCTCGACCCTCTCAGCAAAATAATGCTTCGCTTTCTGGCTCAGCATATAATCGGCTACCTTCTAGTGGCCGGGGTATGATAGACGTAGACCGAGGCGCACTCTTAGGCCACCATGCATCTCAGGGACTTGACGAGCCAACCTTGGCCATGATCAAGCTTGCTGAGCGTTATCGACGATGGAAAAACACTAGTTCCAAAAGAGGCTCATCGACAGATACGCTTCTGCTTTGGGAAACGGTTCCGGAAGAGTTCCAGCTATACTGCTGGCCTGCTCTAGTCGGTTTTAGCTTTTCTGCCAAGTCCTGGGGTCATGTGTTGGTCTCCGGCCTCAGCTATATCGAGTTCAATGACAAAGCGTTCCAGGAACTTGTCTTGGCTGAAGAACGTAAACAACTGATACGAGCCTTGGTGCGATTTGGGAACGACCACGATATTGACGACATTGTGGGGGGGCAAACAGAGTGGTGCGATATTCCTACTACATGGACCTCCTGGCGTCGGTAAGACGCTAACAGCTGAGGCCGTCGCTGAGCTTCTTCGCCGACCGCTCTACTATGTGACTATGGGCGAGTTGGGCTTGACCCCCCAGGAAATGGAACATCGGCTTTCTGACGTGCTGGATCTTTGCGCCGAGTGGAACGCAATCACCGTACTGGACGAAGCAGACGTGTTCTTAGAGCAGCGGAGCACTTCCGACTTGGTGCGAAGCTCTATGGTATGCGTAATGCTTCGCCTTCTTGAATATCACCCAGGTATACTGTTTCTCACGACTAACCGAGTACGATCCTTCGATCCAGCATTTGAGAGTAGGGTGACCGTCGCCTTGCGATACGAATCACTGGATTTCGAGGCCCGCATCCAAATCTGGGACAATCTTCTCCGACGCGCGTCTCTTCCAATCTCCTCGGAGGTGATATTGAAAGAACTAGGAAATCATGAGTTGAATGGAAGACAGATTAAGGGCGTAGTTCGTTTAGCGTGTGCACTTGCTAAGGAAAGATCAGCTCCTGCGCTTACCCAGGACATTTTGGATACTACACTCCAATTCATGTCGACAGGGAGAGAAGGAATGGCGAATGACCATTCATGGCAACCTTAACGCATTCAGGATTTGATTTAGAATTCACATGACACTACCAAAGCTTTCAGTCTGATACACTGTGCAAGCTATTCAAATCAGGCCACGGCTTCATATCAGAGCCTAGCGCTGAATCTTTAGTCACCTGACTATACCACACGTGGTCATTCAGGATCTCATAATCCTAACAATGCGTCTTCAGTACAACCGGGGCTGTACTTCTCCATTTCCGAATTGTTGCAGATTTCTACGCCGTATTTGGCGCGTTCCGGAAATGACTCTCCGATCGTCTGCCTTCGCTCACCGTTTCGGCGTACCGATTTCAAGCAAACTGCTGGCCAAGTAGCGAGAGAGAGAAGCTGCGCAGCAAACTGAAAACGATCAGGATTCCTACGCTGACATCAGCGACAAAGAACAGTACTCACGCAGGCTTTTACCTTGCGAGCGGCCTTCCTTACTCAACCCATGCATGGAAGCACAAGAGACGACAAAGAACAGCAAGAGAGAGCCCTCGATTATGAAGTTTGGAGGTTGGCGTTCGGCAACTTGGAGCTTGGAACAGAAGCGAGTTAAGCTCGCATTATAGTGCAAGATGGCAGTGCCTTTTCAAGCTGCCGCGTAGCGTCACTAGACTTACTCCCGAAGACGTCTGCGGACGATAGGAATGTCCGTCGCTCCCCAAAACGTACCATCATCAATTGCATCACGTCTCGACTACTGCCTTTAAACGATGGTCATGAAAAATGTACGCAAGCTTCTTCTAAATCTCACGTTAAAGGCGAAAGCAGAACATCAAAGTCGATTACGAGGATGCCATACGGGATCAAGATTTGATTTGTGCATTCTAGAAGCATACCACAATCATGGTATCACCAGGAAAAGATTTTGAACGTCTGGCAACAGCAAGAGTCAGTATTTGAATACTCGCTGTGGCTGGCCTGGTCATCGGCCTCGGCTTCTGGTTGTTCGGCCATCGCATCATCCGGTCGCTTGGGAACCGTATTACGTAGCCCTCGCCGACTCGCGGTTTCTTCATTGAGTTCGGAGCCGCATTGTTATATGAGTGCCGGTCTCTACAGAACACGGTGAACATCGCATTTAAATGGACACCTGCTGCGCCGCGGTCTCCCGTTACATGGACTGTCTCACTGCACTTTACGATTTCTTGGGATCATTGACTTCTAAACGCTCCAAGACATGTGATCTTTGATCCGTGAATCGATCCGTGGATTGATTGTGGATTGGTCTATGTATCGATATATGGATTGATCTGTGCACTACTCCGTGATTTATCTGTTGGTTGGTGAATATTAGAGCGAGCATTTTATTTCCGCTCCGTACATGGTTTTCGTCCTGGTAAAAGGATGGTCGATACGAACACATAGGCTGGCATGGCTAGCTATTTCGTTCAAGTATGGTTTGGGCTATGTCACGAGAAGCCTCGGTCGCGAGTACCATAGCTCATCCAGCAAAAGGAAAAAGGGAAAAGCTCATTATCTATGCGTGGCCGATCTTGATTTATATTCAACATTGGATGGAACTTGGGTAATTTTCAGCTCTCGATAGATGCTAATTGTAGCCATTGTATCCCCTATGCAGGACCTTGCGGCGCTAGAGCGAGACCAAAAAAGCAGAGCAACGTGGTGTGTAATGAGACCTGTGCGAAAGAGACCTTTCCCTAGCTAGAGCTCATTCCATGGCTTTGATGACCCCATCGGAAATGCCTCCTCGATGTTGCTGCTCTCGTTAGGCACCTGGATTTCACCACTGAGCCTGAATTGCTTTCAATTTAAACGGCTTTGAGCGTGTGATTAAGGCTGCATACCATTCCGTCTGCAACGACAATATTAACGTATTTCATCAAGTCCGGATCAATAGCTTCCTACAGCGCCCAAATGAAGCTCTGCTCTCGCACGACTGGTTGCAAAGCCGCACCGGAGGAGTTCTTGGAGAAGTAAGAGACCCTCACTCGCATTCCATTTTTGCTCGTGACTGACTTATTGCAGCTTGCGTACGGCCCTATCGACACGCCTCTCACCCGCCAAATCCAACGATTGGCTAGACCAGACTGAGAGTGCAGGCCATCCGCAATGATCTAATGCAAAATACGCACGTTGTTGAAGACGTAGACGCTAGCTTGGCGTAGTGATCTAGGGCAACTCATCAAATCGATTTCCTTCGCGAAGTAGCCCGAAGAAGGTTTTGCGTATCGTCTGTAAGCAGTTTGTAATCTGTGTCTCAATCAGACTTATCGCACAAATTTATTGGCCCCGAACGCTCTGCAATTGTAAAGACCTTGGTGTGACGCACTGCTATAGCCGACATATATGGCAACATCGCCACTGCTACAAACGAAAAGCCGCCGAGCCGGTGCGTCGACATGCGAATATAACTGCGACGGATAACAATGCTATAACGTGTTGCATATCTTGGCCAAGATCGATTCACAGATCTGGGTTTGCAAGAGGGTATTGTGGCAACGGATCACACGCGCGCTCGATTGCCGACATGGAAAGGCAGGAAAGGCAAGGGATTGATTGAAGGTAGTTAATGGGCGATTAAGGTATGCACGTCGCGTCCTATGTACTTGAAAGCTTACTGAACATCGACAGCTCACAGCGGCTGACCCAGTGCACGGCCGTATGGTGTGACCATTATTGATTTCAAGCCGCCTGGAACCGTCTGGTGGTATTGCATGTCATACTCCTGTGGAATATTCTCAAAGTCATCTGCAAGACATCACTATCAGCACTGTATAATTTGAGATCGACGAATACTATTTACTCACCGACTTTAGTGAACACAAACGAAGGATCGTACTTCCCTTCCTTGACCAAGTCTAAGAGGTATGGGTAGTACTGTAGACTGTCAGCTAGCGGTACCTGAGTATTCATGACAGGCTAGCGATGTCAAACCTTCTGCGCCATTAATTGTCCGCCCCTGAGAGTGATGGTCTTTTCCATCAACATACCGATAGGGAACATATTAGTGTTGAAGAAGAAATCTCCAATCAACGCAACGTTCCCGCCCTTCCGCGTGGCTTTGATTGCCTGGGTGACAGTGTCGGCACTGTCACCCTCGAGTCCTGTTGCCCTCATGATCTTGTGCTTGGTCGAACCTGTGCTGCGGAAGCCACTTGCTTCAATCCCGCGGTCGAGACCGTGTGGCTCGACGGACAGGATATACTCATCAGGCTCCACTTTGGAAACATCCACAGGTATCATGCCAAAAGACTCCGCGATTTTGAGACGATGGAGGTCTTTGTCGATAGCATATACTTTCTTCGCGCCGCGGATCTCTTTGGAAAGCTTTTGAATCGAGAGGCCGATAGGACCGCAGCCCCAGACACCGACAACGTCGCCTTCGCGCACTTCGGCAAGCTCTACGCCGTGCCAGGCCGTGTCGGTGACGTCGGCAAGGGCAAGAGCTTTCTTTGCAGGCATGTCTTCAGGGCACTTGATGAGCACCAGGTCGGCGTTCGGCACGCGACAGAACTCCGCTTGGTCGCCTGGATAGCCACCAGTAAGGTGAGAGTAACCGAAAATGCCGGAAAGGCGATGTCCGTACAGGTTCTCCATCATTTTCGAGGGGTTGGTTTTGTCGCAGAGTGAGTACTGCTGTTCCTTGCAGTAGAAGCAATCGCCGCACGCGATGACGGGTAGGATTATGACTCGGTCGCCGGCTTTGATCTTCTGGACTTCTGGACCGATTTCATCGACGTAGCCAATCGCCTCATGGCCCATGATGTCCCCTTCTTGCATCGCTTGGTTCATCTCACCGCCGTACATGTGCAAGTCTGAGCCGCAAATGCAGCAGTGCGTGATGTGCACGATGGCGTCTTTAGGCGCTGTGATAGTGGGCTTGGGAACCTCGCCAACCGTGACGGATTTTGTGCCCGTCCACTGCGCCGCTTTCATCGTCTCAGTGGGATGGGGTTTGTAATCTGTCGTGTAGATCGGACTGTATGCTTGTAAGCATAGAAATGCCATGGTGCAGCTGTAGGAAGACTGACGCTGGGACTTTTGACGAATCCGCCATTGTGCAATATGGAGGTTTTGGGTACGAGGAGTTGGGTGTGTTCAGCTGGCTATGGTTCTTGAGAGCTTAGTGCTTGCTCTCAAAGAGCGAAGAGTTTGAAGCATGGCTGTATTATAGATCCACTGCGGCCTCCAGAAATGCTTTTACCATGGCATCTGTCAGTATGACAGCTCGTCCAGAAATGCCTTTACTATGGCATCTATCATTATGACAGCTCGTTTAGAAATGCCTTTACCATAGCATCTGTCAGTATGACAGCTCGTCCAGAAATGCCTTTACTATGGCATCTATCATTATGACAGCTCGTATAGAAATGCCTTTACCATGGCATCTATCATTATGACAGCTCGTCCAGAAATGCCTTTACTATGGCATCTGTCATTATGACAGCTCGTCCAGAAATGCCTTTACCATGGCATCTATCATTATGACAGCTCGTCCAGAAATGCCTTTACCATGGCATTATCACCAATGGGAAGTCAACTTCCAGGTAGCAAAGCATGATCTTATCCGATGGGCTGAGGCCGTCTAGGCAGTCGTGTCTCTTTCAAGAATAGACTTCCTGCTCCTAGAGTTATGCGTAAGGGTTTGGTCATAATGAGAGAGCCCTGACGGGATGCTGAGCGACAGAGAGAACTGCATCCAATCGAGTGCTTGGCAAAGCCTCCGGGCAGTGACCGGTGGTAGGGCATATACGCATATGCGGGCTCATAAGTGCATGCATACTAGACCACATTCATGATCAGTAAGGCTTAAAAGGGAGCGTAAGTGAATCGCATTGTTTAGGCTTAGTAGGTACTAAGAGAATACCTAGGGGGTCTAATGCGATAGTACGATAATTACTCAAGTGTATGTTATAAATTACGCTTTAGAGTATCGCTTACGTAAGGAATAGAAACTTGTAAAATAGACTACAGTGTAGAGAACTTAAATATTCTACTCATCTTAAGTAGTGATAGAATCTTTAAAAATCTAATTAGTAGTTATAGAATTAGTATAATATCTTCTTTAAACTAAATAGTAAGTTAAATATAAGAATATCGTGTTAAGAATATAAGTTTGTATAGCCTAAGGCCACTAAACTTTAGGATGCGGCTAAACTACTTAGCGCGACATCCTTGATAACATTACTAAGCACCCTCGAGTTATATAACTAGGTGCTTAGTAATTAGTTACTTAGTAGTACTAAGTATACTAATTACACTAATTACTATAACTATAGTACGAGTCTCCTTAGTATATAGGAACTTAAGAAGACTATCGGTATTCTTATATTCAACTTATTATTGATAGTAACTACTTAGAATTAGGACTTATTTACTATCTCTTTACTTCTATACTTCGTATTTTCTCTACCAAGTACTAACCCGACTTCTTAGTCATCTGACTTGCACTCACGTGACGGTAGTCACTTAGGACGATAGTCCTAATATACCAATAGTTTTCTTAGTTTCTTATATACTAAAAAAAATTTGTACTATAGTTATAGTAATTAGTATAATTAGTATACTTAGTACCGCTAATGAAAGATTACCCAAAAGATGAATCTCGCAACCTATAGGACACGACCGAGCAATTACTACCTATAGTATAAGACTAATCGCTACTTTACGGACGGGTTACCTACGCCTCGCTAGTTATCCGCACGCAGCTGCCAAGCGCCAAAGAAATTGGGGATGGACATAGCGCTGGTAATGACAACCGGGTTGGACATAGCGCTGGTATTGACAACCGCATCAACGTCGTGTAGCAGACCTCATGATGGATACAGAAAATTAGGCTGAACGAAATGAGAGCAATAGGCAGACAATGCGGATTCGACTGAAAATAAGAAATGCCAATGCCCGCTATGAAACCGGGTATATGTATGCTGTGCTCTGCTTTCTAACAAAGGAATCCTCCGATTCTCCAGCCTACCAGGTACCCTATCCCGACCAATGAAATGCGAAAGCAAAAAGGAAAAGGAAATATCGCCATCTGATGGCGATCAAGCAAATCCCTCTCCGAGCCACTGTCCACGCTCATGCACCGCCAGCATTCCTAAATACAACCCTCCTGGTCCCTCCCACCGTCCCCAGCTCTGTGAAACCCTTCTGCTTCTGCCCCTTCTGCTCCCCACCGCCAGCATTCTGCACTCTCTCTACCATCCCCTCAACCCACCGCGCCTTCTGCTCCGGCAGCTCACGCTTCCCACCACTGCCGAAACCCGCGAGCCCAATTTCCGGCGAACTGTGCTTGCCACTAGAAAGATTCGAGTCCGCCGTCGACGGGCGCGAAGCCGACTTGGCCGGGATCGCCGGCCTGTCCGGCGTCACCATCGCAGCAGCCGCACTCGGATCCAAATTCTCCCCCTGCACCTGCGGCGGCGTCGGCGGCATGGGCGACCTGCGCCCCGACGCAGCAGAAAACAGCGGGCCACTAGCCTGCCGCCTGAGCGCGGGGTGGATCGCGCCGTTGGGGCCGGCGATGGGGGAGGAGACGGCCTTGACGTCGACGTCGCCGGCGGAAGCCGAGACGGTGCGCGAGCCGTGGTGCTCGGCGTACTGGCGCAGGTAGTCGGCGAGGTCGGCCCAGCCGCCGCCGACGCGGACCATGACGCGCTCGCCCTCGCCGACGAGGCGCACGAAGAGCTTGATGGGCTCTTCGCGGCCGGCTTGCGTGAGGTGGTAGAGTTTGACTTCGGGCTCGTTGGCGGTGGCGTGGCGTCGGCTGGGCGAGGGGTCGGCGGGGGCGAGGGTGAGGGCGCCGGGGTTGGTGGATGTGCGGGATGGGGCGCGGGGGTTGTTTTTGGGTCGAGGGCCGCCGTAGGAGCGTGGGTCGGCGGCGCGAGGTTGTGGTGTTGTGGCGCCGGTGCGGAAGCGGATTGAGGCGGGGATCTTTTGGAGGACTTTGCTGACTTGGCGGTCGAAGGTGTCTGATTCGGGTTTGAGTTCGAAGGAAGGAGGTGAAAGATCGCTTTGTTGAGTAGCCGGACCGCGACGCTTTCCCATGAACGAGTTCAAAGCACCTATCTCGGCCGCTGGACTTGCTTCCTTGGAGACGACGCTGAGGTTGGATGTCTTGTGTTTCAGCCAGCTTGGACCTGGAGATCCGGCTAAAGGAGAGACTGGCGTCCTTGGGCGTTCCTCGTGGATGGCAGGCGGGGTTGGAAATGCGGGCTCCTCTTCGCGGCGTGGCGGCCTGCCGAGAGCGTCTTCGATCGGCTGCACGTCGTGATCCATAGGAGATGCGCTACTTTTGCGAGGTGAGAGATCGATACTCTTGACTTCTAAGATGTTTTGGCTTCCGATGCTCATCTTGCTTGCTCGACGCATTTGGAGGCTTTCATTGATACGCTCTTGATTGGCACCTTCCTCGTCCTCCTGCGGCGGGTCTTGTAGTTGCATAGACGACATAGTATATGAGCTTCGTGGTCTATTCTGTTGCGGCGAAGTTGTAGCAACGCTGTTTGCTCGTGACAGCGAGGGTGACGCCATCTGAAAATAGCTGACTCTAGCGTCCTGGATCTCAGGCGAGTAAGTGTCTGAAGTGATTGAATTTGGAGTCTTGGGATCTTCGGAAGCATTCGTTGGCAAAGGCAAGCTGGAATCTGCAGGAAGGTCGATGTGCTGGGGTCTTTCGGTAACTGGCACACTCGATGCAGGAACGCTTTCTTCCTGGAACTGAGCATGAAAGACCGACCCAGGGGAGTTCTCGAGCATGAAGCTTTCGACCGTCGGCACGACCGAACTCCGGACAGGCAACCGACTTTTTGGTGGCTCAGGGAACGAAGCCGGCAGGTCCGATACCAACGCGGGAGACTCCGAGCGCTCGTCAGGAGTACCTGGCAGGCTATCGACAAACATGCGGTGGAAGGAATCGCTCTCCATCGGTTTCTTGGGACTAGTCATGCCCGTACTCTCATTTGATGCTTGAGCATAGAGACGAGCCGTTTGTGCGTCTACGGGGCCGCCGCGTTCGTAAATCGATTCGGGTGGAGACAAGGGCCAATTCTCGCCGAAATCGAATTCGGGGAAGGGTTCAGCTTTCTTCTGTCCGCGATTTGGAGATGCGGGGGTAGACGACTGCGATTTGATCTTCGCTGGACTCTGCAGCGATCGTCTCGGGCTCTTTGGTGGCAGGTCAGGCGCAGGGAGCACAGGCACCGGCGGTGCATCGGCATCGGCCGCGACAGGATCGGCCTTTGGTGTAGTACCTCTGTCCTTCGACAGGTCTCGCGAACTGCCCTCAGACGTCTTTCTTCGTATGGACGATTTGGGACTGGCGGGCGTCCTACCACCCCAAATAACTCCATTCTCACTCTTGCCACTTCCGCTACGACGACGGATCTCAGACCTGAGCGAAGTGCTGCGGCTGCGCTCTGGCGATGGCGCTCCCTCCTGCTTAAAGAGTCGTGCGAACGCATTGCTAGCGTGCTCGAACGGTCTTACAGGCGTCTTGGTGGCTCTCTGCAACGACTGCGTCCTCTCTATGTCGCCGGTGAAAAATGCGCGTCTTTTGGCTACAGACAAAGCCGGTACTTCGCTGTTTGATTTCGCGGGTTCTGGAAGGAGATCCGAAGCTGGCGGTTCGATAGGTGATGATGAATCGCCAGTAATGCCCTCGCTAGGGTATTTCTGGCCATCACCGACATAGGGGAGAATGATAGGGACATGCCGAGATCTGCTTGATCTCCGTGATGCCGCGGTGGAAGCCCGAGGAATGGGCTCGATGATATGATCCGCTTGTGCTGATGGAATGGTGTTGGAATCGTTTCTTGCTAGCTCTGGGATGGGCGGAGGCATGAGGTCGAATGTTGGAGCAGGGCTGGGCTCGCGGCCTTCGATCGGAGGTGACAATGCGCTGCCAATATCATTCGTTCTTTCGATCGGAGATCGAACACCAGCCCCAGCGTCTCCGCCATTGTGCCCATTAGCGAGGCCGTTCACCGGAGACTCAGGCATCGTGGAGCTGCGGAAACTCCTGGAGCGAGTCTGAGCAGCAGATGACAGCCTCTTAGACCATCTATTCTTCCGCAAATCGTCCTCCAATATCTTCCTCTCAGCACGAATGGTCCACTCGGCGTAATTTTGTTCCATTGACTCCAACTCTTCGATCCAGCTCTCGGGTACAGTCTCCGGTCGACCTTCAAGGTCATCGAGGAATCTGTCCAACTTCATACCGAGCTTGCCAATATCGTGTTCCATACGGCTTTTCAATTCGATCATGTCTCCTCTGGTGAAGGCTGGCCGCGGCAAATTCTCACCACCAATGGGCAAATTGGCAAGGGACCCCCAACCTTGATCGAGATCAGCGCGCGCCTGCCACAATAGCTTCAGATAGAGCGGTGCCTGGCGCAGGATCGCAAGACGCACCCTCCAGGTAGTCAACATGCTGTTGAGGCGCGACAAGAATGGCAATGTCTGCATGATCGTTGCGGTCACGATCGCCGTGAAATCATCCAGCTTCCTCAAATCCGTCGCGGCACCTATCGCGCCAATGCTATCGTCGATCGAAGCAGCACCAGTGCCAGCCTGGTTGTGCGCCGACAATGCGAACTCTTTCAACTCTTCCATATCGATCTCGTCCAATTGCTGCGCGATCTCGTCCCAGCGTTGTTCGTATTCTCTCACTGTCTTGGCTGGTAAACTCCCCCAGTATTCCGAATCGTCGATCTCTTGGTCATTGGTGCTGACCTCCCGCGAGAGGCTTCCCGTGCTCATTGTACTCAACCTCTGCCTCTTCCTTGTCGGCTCAGGAACGTCGAATGTTCCCGACCACTCCCAGCCCTCCATTTCGCGCGCCCATGATCGCACGTCTAGACATGTTTGCGCGGCTCTGGCTCCAAGGTTGCGCTGAGCAGGCGACGAATCTTGTAAAGCCGCATGAAGGGCATCGTCGGCAGAGATGCGACTGGCCTCGGCGAATGCGCGGAGAGTGGTTGTAGGCGAAAGACTCCGAAGGACTGGGTCTGTGTCTCGCGGTTGGGCGAATTGTAGTCTAGAAGAGGATCTTGAAGGCGAACGAGAGATCAATTGGCGACGAGTCGGAGAAGAAATGCCAGGAGCGTGGGCGGCCGGGTTGGCCAATGTGAGGGGTACTCCGCCGTCCATTGTCGCTGAACGGAGGAGGCTAGGTCGGCATTGGAGTGCGTTGGGAAGAAATTAGGTATGCGCCTGAGGAGGTCCGGGTATGAGATCTTTAGCGTCAGGCATGTCTCAGTTGAGGAGCTGGAAACAGCGTGGCAGGTCGAACATGCCGTTCCAATCACAGGGTTCGGCTTGGAGTGTAATTCGGTCCCCGTAGCTTCGCATCGGAAAGGGAGTAGTGCCAGTAGTGGAGCGCGGAAATCCTGAAGCTGTCGTTATAAGGTTGGACCCGGAGGAACGCGTTTCGGCGCGCGGGAGTTGCGACAGCAAGCCGAAGGAGGGGCGTTTGAGCTGGTCGCGAAATAGAGCGATGGCGCACCCGGTATTATATGCGGACTGGAGCACAACGCAGATATTTGGCGTGCCTACGTTGTGTGGATGAGAATCGTGCGTGACAACAAAATTATAGAGATATATGTTAAGACGGCACATGCGCAAGCCACGCGGCGAACGAGCCAATGCCTGCCCGGACGCGGCTGCGAGAGCTGCACGTCCCATGGCATGACCAGCGTCGTTGCGTCGTGCATTGGTCGATTCTCCGAAAAAAGCCTCCGTCTGGCTCACCACCCCTCAGATCTGCGTACGCCGCTCAGGTCATGATCGGGGTTCAAGCTCAGACCTGCAGACTTCTCCGAGATGCCCTCTCAAAGGATCGAACACCTGTGTTCGGTACCCGGTACTCAACATCTGAGCTCCGCTCGCATACGCACAGACACCCATAGCGGATTGATGGTATACCTGGGCAGACAGACGGCTCGTGATCATCACACCCATCGGCCTGTCAACCGTGTGATTCGCCAGGCACTAACTACGTTGCAAACTGACTACTCAGCTTAACCTACTTCGAGCCGCTCTCAGCAGCACCGCAACTCCTCCACGCGCTCAGGATCAGATCCACAATCGCATCCACGCCCTTGCCGTTCTTGACCTGCGCGAAAATCGTCGGTCCGCCCTCCCTGATCTTCCTGGCATCCCGGTCCATCACGCCCAAGTCCGCGCCCACCAACTCCGCCAAATCCGTCTTGTTCACGACCAGCAAATCGCTCTGTGTGATGCCCGGTCCGCCCTTGCGAGGGATCTTGTCACCTCCGCTCACGTCGATCACGTAGATGATGAAGTCCGCCAGCTCGCGCGAGTAGTTCGCCGCGAGGTTGTCGCCGCCGGACTCGATGAGGAGGAGCTGGGTAGAGAACTCGTTGTGCAGGTCGGTGAGCGCGGCGAGGTTGGTGGAGATATCCTCGCGGACGGCGGCGTGCGGGCAGCCGCCCGTCTCGATCGCACGTATGCGCTCGGCGGGCAGCGCTTTGTGGCGCGTGAGGAATTCGCAGTCCTCGCGTGTGAAGATGTCGTTCGTGACGGCAGCTATGCTGTACTTCTCGCGGAGGGCGAGGCACAGGGCAAGCATCAGGGCTGTTTTACCGGAGCCGACAGGACTTGGAAGACTGCGTTAGCATTTCCATGCTGTTGATCCAGACGGGAGAGCTCTCAAGGAAGGACATACCCACCAATGCCCACGGTGAAGCCTCTCTCCTTGAAGTCGCGGCCCTCGATAATAGGCATCTCGCGGCCGAGGAAGGAACCCGGGCCGTCCAAGATCTCGTGTGAGTGGCCATGGTCCTGGCCCTCGTGAGAGTGACCGTGATCGTGATCGTGCGAGTGACCTGTCATTTTTGTGTCCACGTACGATTCTAGGGTGAAACGATTTGTAGGACTGGCTCGCCGAGCTCTCTTTTAAATGTTTCGGCGGGCTATGGGCATGGTGGGGGTTGGTGGTGGGGTTTACCTGCGCAGAGGAAACTCAAAATTCCGGGTGAGCAGACGACAGGTACGAGCTCGACGTGTTATAGAACGATGCATACAACCCGTTCACTAAACGCAATGGACGCTCCTTTGTGACTTCTACGTATTCCGTGACATTGTCGCTCCACTCAATCATATTTGAAAGATGATGTCCCGAGCGATTTTGTTTTAAAGATCATTCTCACACGTTTTGATAGGATTCGCTACCATCCAACAATTCGGCGAAGTCGAGATAGCCTCCTCTTTCTGTTACCTAAACCCCGTTCGTACGCCATCCCATGCGCCTTTTAGTGGCGACCATTTCAACAGACAAATCGAAAAGCCATGGACTGCACATCCATACAGCATCAACATGCCACCACCGCCTGGCGCAAGTTTCGCGTCATCATTCACACCCGCGCGCCTGCATATCAGCCCTCTCCAACAACGGCCTTGGTAGCCCTCGGCCTCTTCAACATCCCGGCAACAGCAGCATACTACATAACCAAAGTCCTCGCAACCCGCCATGCCCTCGAATCATGGCCCTCGAGCTGGAACGCGCGCTGGATCGCGCACTACTTCCCCGACAAAACCGCCTCCCTCAGAACCGACCACGTCTCGTCGCACGTCCGCGAGGCCCTGCAACGCCTCACATCCACCCTGGCCCTCTCGCCGTTGACTCTCAGCAGAAAGCGCTACTGGACCCTTCTCACGGCCAATTTCACGCAGTTCAACCTCGCCCACTTCGTGGGTAACATGCTCGCGCTCAACGCCGTCGCCCCCGCCTGCGCTCGCGTCCCGGGCATGAGCGCCGCGCACGTCTTCGGGCTCGCGCTGAGTACCAGCTTGACGACGAGCGCGCACGCGCTCTATCGACTCCACGGCGAGTGGGGCTGGAAGATGTGCGGGTTCAGCGCGGTGCTGTGCGCGTTGACGAGCGTGGCCGCCCTGGGCGCTCCAAATGACGCCCCGGATGATGGACCCGGGCGGGCATTGGAGGAGGCGCAGAGCGCATGGATGGTTGCGGGCATGCAGCTTGTGAGCGATCTGGTGGCTGTGCTGGGCGCGACGCGTGGTGGTGGTGCAGTTGGAGCGCGCGGTGGCAAGACCGAGTCGGTGGATTTTAAAGCGCATTTGGTGGGTTGGGCTTGTGGTGCGGTTTACTATGTGATCTTCTTGTGGGGTAAAGATGGGATTGGTGTCAGTAGAGGCGAAGTTTCGGGGCAGCAAGGAGAAGATGTGGGAGAGGTTGGGTGGACGGGTCGAGTTGAGGGCTCCGTGAGAGAGTCCGAGGACTGGGAAGAGATTGCTTCAAAGCTTGGGTATGATGATTCAGTCGGAGAGACTTGACGTCGTTCCTGGCATTAAGATTCAGAAAGGGATGGTCGATGGGCGAGGCCGTCCTTCGACAGGGCCAACTTCCGCCGAGTGGGTGCGGAACTAGGGTTCGCCGAGGTGGCCTCAAGGAACTTAATACCGGGAGGCCGTTGCAAAGTCAAGAACATTGCAGCACCTCTTGAGGTCCAATGCTCGCCCAGAGCTAGACATCGCTTAGTACCCAGGCCTGCAGAGTCACAGTCAGGCCTTCGCGATCTCGTGAGCCGAAGACATTGCTCCTGGGAAGTATGGTTGCGAATGGGTCTGAGCATACACTTTACCCATCAAAAGTGACGGTGAGCGAGCTCGGAAAGATGAAGAAAGGGAGCGAAAGTGCTAGAGATCATTCTCTTCGCAGCAGAATTCCGGCTTTGTGGTTACGGACGCATTAGTGTCGCTCAGTGTACAATATATTGACATGGCAGAGTCATGCGAGAACAAATCTGAACACAAAACAGCTCTGCAGCAAACATGGCGTTGTCAGCATTGAATCGCAGAGGCGTCACGGCACATTTGAAACAACACATTCAAATCAGTATGTCCATTTCGCATTTGTCGAGTAGCTAGAATCCGCAAGACCAGCTGCCAGACCCGCCATCGCAACACTCGCAGTACGCATCTCCAAATTACCGCTGGCTCTCGCTCCGCATGCAGCAGAAGCTATCGCGCCGCAGATTTCCGCAGCCAAAGAGTCCTCGTTCGTGCCCAAGTTTCAGAGGGGTAACGTACCTGGATCAAAGGAAAAGCTCGTGGGGTATTTGTGATGCTAAGCGACTCGAGAAGGCCGCCGGGTGCAGTGTTAGGAAAAGGGGAACAGAAACAGGAAGAGAGACAGAAAACAAAGGCAACAACAAATGTCTGGTCCATAGGGGTATATCTCGCTCAAGACCGACCGCGCAATCAAAAAGAACCTGGTGAAATTGTGACCGCCAGAGAAAAACACCTCGCTGAGATTTTGTCGAACGGATTGGTGCTTCCGGCGCAGCGTGCTGCGCTGAAAGTGATGACCAGCGCTGTGGCCCGATTAGGGCTCTGCGCCAGAGAGTGGATGTTGTGCTTGATGGGGATATGTGCTCATCGTGCTGAAATCCGGAGAAGCAGATCCCGAAGCAAGGAAAGGAAAACAAGTGCCCAGAGAGAAGCCCGCGTCGATTATAAAAGCAAATAGTTGATGGAGAGGCATGTGATGATGATTTTCCGTTAGGCACGCGAGATCCAGCGTAGAAAGGTGAGCGCTTGGTTGCGCCTGCAGCCCATCCTCATTGTTCCTGATCGTGATGGTCGTTGAAGTCGTGATGATAGCTGCTGATACTTTCCAATCCGGGCCTTAATCGGATGTGATGTGTTGAGGATGATATGCTTGAACGCCAATCGCACGAAAGCCGTCGATTCGAAGTGAATTGTCTCAGTTTTCCGCGTCAGTGTCTTCGTCCTCAAGATCATCGAAACTGATCCCGTAGGCAGCCATGAGGGCCTGGTTTCCCAGAGTGAGGGACTGCAGCCAGTCGGAGGCGTGCTGAAGAACCTCCGAGCGTGAAAGACCGTGAGAGCCGCCCCGCAGACTGGGGACAAACATGTTAAGCTCGTCGTAGTTGGTTTTCATGGCGTCACGGCGCTTCTGCTCGGAGGCAATGTGGTTGTTGCGCTTTTGAGTGTCAGAAAGGTTGTTGCGTGTCGGCTTACTCTCAGAGCGGCGCTTCTTGGAAGACGAGGACCGCTTGAGGGTCGCCGGAGCAGGTGTCGAGGGTGATGCGCTCGCGGTAGTGCTGGCAGTGCCCGGACGCGCGTTAGATCTGCGACGCTTGGATGAGCTTGGCGGGGTGGCAAAGGTGTCCTGGCTGTGATCGTTGGTGACCTCTCTATCGAGAGTGATGGAATCACGGCTAGCGACAAGCGCTGAGGTCTGTGACAGCTCCTGTGCGCCTTGAGATTCACCTTCAACCTGGCTTCTGCGTCTCTTGCGCGACTGCTGAGCATCATCGAGGCCTTCCATTGTGTGCATAGGCAGGATTTGGTTGGTCGATTGCGGCATAGTCGGACTGGTGTACTGCGACAGAGCGGCGTTGCTCAATTGTTGAAGATTGTTGGGAACGCTGTGGCGCTGTTGATGACCAGTGCCACTCATGCCAGTAACCTGCTCATCTGCAGCGACAGAAGCATGTGAAGTTTGAGCAACCTGCCCAGCCCAAGGTACGTTCAACAGATTATTCGACTTGTCCTCAGCCATTGAAAAGCCGGAAGCTTGGTAGCCTTGCTGGCTGAAATTCTGATCGGTGCCATACTGCAGCGTCGGCGCACGATGCTGACTGAAGCTGAGGCCGACTGCCGCCTGCGGTAACTGCCACTGCTGGGAGTGGCTGTCGAAAATGCGACTGCCGGAGTTGCCAAGCTGCATTGATTGATGGCGGGTGTGGGCAAAATTGCTAGGATGAGAGACGTGTGAGGCAGCGTCGTGATGCTGGAACTGGGAGTGAGAGGACGCACGACCAGCGCGATGGTACTGCTGCTTGGCTGTCGGCGTAAGAGGGGTGGTAGTCGATCCAGAGGAGGGATTGACAGACACAGCGGGGCTGCCCAGCTGGCCAGAAGAGTACCCATTTGGGTTGACCATGTTGAGATTGCCCCACGAGCTCCCGCTGAGCTCGCTAGCGACCGCCGGCTGTGAGTGCTCTTGGCTATCTGAAGACATGCTCAAGAGAGCGGAGACTGCCTGGTTGTCGTGATTCAAAGATTGTTGCGAGTACGGGTCTAGATTGCGCCCGTAATCGTGCAAAAAAGTTTCGAAGCCACCACTCACATCGTTCTGTGACAAGTGAGGCATTGCCATGTGATTGGTAGTGCGCGGCACCTGAGCCGCAGGCATGTGCGTGCTGCCGCTGACTCTTGGGTTTGTGGCGCTCATGGCATTTGAAAATGGCAGGCCGAGTGCACTCATGTTGGTATCCCCGCCCTTCTCATTAATCCCGAAGCCACGGAGATGTAGCGGCACGATCTCCTCGTTGGCGATAGCGGCGTCAGGGTGATCCCAAAAGTTGTCCATGAAGCTCTGCTGATTCTGGTCCATCAACGGGACGTGCGGTTGGTCTTGCGCATGGTCCACAGGGGCATGCTGAAGGAAATTGTAGGCGAAGGGTGCAGGGTCGGCATCTGTTATCCATGTCAGAGAGCGCTCATTTGTGTTGGGTAAGATTACTGCAATGGAAATGCAACATGGAATACACACAGTCGAAGTTGGCATCTTGCTGGCCATTGTGGCCGCTGTAGCTCATGACTTGAGCCAGTTTGACGGAAGGCACCGGTTGGCGCTGGGCAGTTGGATAACTTGGTCGGAGATGAGTCTGAGTTCTTTGGATGTCGCGGAGTCGCTTCCCACAGGGAGGCGCAATGGTTGGTTGAAGTAAAGAGGATTGGTCAGAGGGTGTCGGTCATAGTCCCCAACTGAGAGGCGGAGAGGCGAAGATGCGAAGGACGACGTTTCGGCGGTGGGTGGGTGAGGTGGGAGGTTGCTGTTGAAGGAGAGAAGACTTGGTATTCTTGGGGCAGTCAGCTGGCACAAGGCTACAATAGCTGTTTCATGTGCTGCTATTGTTGTCACCTGCCAATGAAGATCCTATTGTTGCGACCTGAGGCCCGAGTCCGCAGGCCAGCCGGGCGCACCACCGAGCAGTCTTCGTTCTGTTAATAGCGACGCAGTTATTGTTTCGCTATTGTGGACTCGGTGAGGTATCTGATGGTTTGCTGAGTTTGTCTCGCTAGTTGTCGCGGCACAGTGGTGATGTGAGGTCTGCATGAGCAAGGTGGTGGTCCGTTGAGGTTGCTGGCTGTCACATGCGATTCGACTCCACGAGCGCATGTGAAAGACGCCAAGGCCTGCGCCACCTCTTCAGCCTTAAAACGTGGCTAAGGCGCCAGAACCTCAGCTTACCAGCTCCAGCTCCATCGCCTTGAAAATTGAACACTTGTGCTGAGTCTGTATTCTGTCGTGCCATAACGACTTGGTTTAGATTTGCGCTTTGGTAGTATAATGAGACGCTCCAATATCTGTCGCTGCCAGCCTCTTCCGATCCATGATTTCTCGCAAGTTCGCTTCGCTTTTTCTGTGCCGGCAGGTAACTCTGATGCTGCAGCTCTACCAGTTCATTAGCAGTGTGTTCAGGAAAGGAGGCTTTGATCTAAGGGCGCAGTGCACCTGTATGCAAGCAATTGGTTGATTGCAACTCCGCATCTTGCCCCTCCTCCAGGTAGTTGCGCTTTGCTTGCCTTCCTCGCTTGTTCCAGTATGTCCGTTTCTCCTCAGCAATCCCTCACTCTGGTTTGGTAGGTATGGCTTAAATGGGCATAGCATTGTTCAGTCTTAGCATAATATTCGGATGCAGCATGAATGGCAAGGCTGACGGGACGCTAAAAAGTTTATAGACGAGGAGTCCGTTGGTGGTACAGCTCGTCTGGTTTAGAGTCGACCTTGCTGTTCAAAGTCCGCTCACTGCTCATCACACTTCTTTCCGAACATCTCACTTCTGAATCGTTCCGGGTTAGAAGAGCCTTCTATTGTCGCGCGGCGCAGACAATGGCCTGTTCCTCCCGCGCCCTTGTCCCAACGGACTTGCGAATACAAATTTCCACATCTGGCTACACAATCGGTTCCTGCATACGATCATTGGAATGATCTCATTCACTGCAAGACTAAAGTATGGTACTTGTTCAGTGAGCTCTCGGAATGAATGTATTCAACAGCCCTACTTCGGCAAACATCATGGAGAGGGTGCGTGCCTCCACTGTTGTCGCTGTAAAGGAGGCTCGCGTGAGAGGCTGCCATCCTTTTAACTTCACCAAGTTGACATCTTCCTGGTAACAGCTTTTCATGGACGAAATGATTGCCGAGCGGGTACATTCATTGTCGATCCTTGTTTCCCATCCCCATGTGCCAACCGGTGGCGCTTCGGCTGACTAAAAGGAGCGCCATCCCAGAATGGTTAGCGTATCCACCATGGGCTTCTCTCCACTACTCCTGCTCTATTGTTTCCTTCGAATACTCCTACGCAGGCCGTCTAGATAGACATAGGTCCGAAAATCTCGTGATCTCGATTTCATTCACAGCCGAATTATTCCTGCGCGGAATCTTCGATCTCCCTCGCGAAGGTCGAACCGACGCCGGCGGCGCCAAAGCCAAGCCATTGGCTGCTCGCCTCGAGCCTGCAGGACGCTATGCATGAGGGCCGGTGAGCAAATGCGCGAATCGCCGGTCGAGGCTGCAGACGGGAAGCCCGAGATGGTTCTCTGTGTGTGCTGGTGGGCGCGAAGCGTTCTCTGTCGCTTGACGGACGCGCCGGACCAGGTCGCGTTGGCACGAGAGCCACGACTGCTAACAACAATGCCATGTACCACCAAGGTGATAGAAAGGAACAGTACTCACCAAATACTTGTCTCGGAGCGCGCTTCGAGCCAGCTATCTTGCTCAACTTGCAAATGCCGTTTCAAAGGCGGCCCAGAGCCAACGAAAGGCTTCGCCAGTGTTCGCTGTCGAGATCCGCCATCAGAACTTCTCCATGAAGACGGGACTGGGCGGAGAAGTTGCGCACTCCAGTGGGCTTTCGTGAGTATTTCAAGTGCTTCTTTGTCGGGAAGGACTTGACGAATCGCCTGCGCAGCCTGTTTGATTGACCAGCGCGCATTCGAATCAGCCAGACCGTGGTCATGAGGGTACGTAGACGCCGCGCTTCCATCCCGATGGTTTCCAGCTTTTGACCAGTCGCGGGTTCCATCGTCGGTCATGCGCGAGCTTTGAAGCGTAGGTGGAATGACCCTGCGTCGCCGCCGAGGCCACATCCTCGTCTCCTTCGCAATGAGGAGGCGCGGAGGGCACCACCAGGCTGGTCGGATCAGGCTCTCTCGTGCAACGAGTGGTACGCTGGTGGCATCCCGCTGCATCAGGATCAAATGAGTTATCACTTTGTCTGATGACGCTCCCTGGGTATTGCGGCGTGGGGAGACACCGTCAGCGGGTGTGTCCTTTCCTTCACTCTGTCCCCTTTTCAATTCCATACCTCTTTCTGAACAAACATACTGACACCGTTCATCCGCTTTGTCTGAACATGTAAGGCGAACGATGTCGGAGCCTTCGGAAGACAATGCCGAAAGTGGGCGCAGTGACAGCGCACACTCTCCACACAGTATGCAGGGTCTCCTTCGCAGCCTTCCAGAGTCTCAGCCGGGCCCGTACACGATACAGCGCTGGACTGATGACCATGAATCACCAAACCCAAACTCAATCGCACGGGCGTATTCGTTTCCAGAAGGCCCAGCCAGCGCCCCGAGAACGGTAGTGTCCCAAACCAGCTCCATGACGGCAATCACGAGGCCGAACCAGTCGGTATTCGGCTCGAGTCTCACTGGGCCCGAACCATCTTTGGTTCCTGGCTCCACCCTTGCTAGCTCTTCCGTAGGGACCTCGAACGTCGCCCTTATTGCGCAACCTGGTTACTTTGATGGCGACGGCAACCCTGTACCTCCATACGGCGTGGAGATCCGTGTCGCCGATCTACGTCTTCCGGTTGTTCGAGAAGCGGATCGCTTGGTCTGCCTATTTGGCTTCCTGAATTGCGACAGAACCTTTGAGGAGGCAAGAGAGTGGTACGAGCACTCAAAGAGCCACTTCCAGGGTAAATCGCCGCCTGAGAAGTTGCAGTGTCCTTTCCCTTCGTGCCGATGGAAGGTCGAGGGGACGGATGGTGAACACGCGTGGACTGCGAGGTGGGAGCACTTCGAGCAAGATCATGACCTTCTGTCAAATTCTGAGCGACTGTCGGCGAATCCTGACACTCAGTTGATCACTCACCTATGGAACTCCAAAGTGATCGGTGGTGCAGAGTTCCAGGAGCTTCGCCGTCAAGGTCGACTCGGCAGAGAAAGTCAACCTTTTGTCGAGACTGTGAGATCAACTCATCGGCGGCAGCAGCGCATGCCCGTCTCGACACGCCAGCAAACCTCAGCTTTCCGGCGCTGACATACGAGTTGATGACGAGCGGCTGAAGTCCAAATCCATCGCTTGCCATCGGATGCTTCTTCGATCGACAGAGAATCCATCCTCGAAATCTTCGTGGCTTTCCTTGGTAGTTTGTCACCGTGCCAACTGGGTGACGGACGGCCTCTGTGAACTTTATGATGAGTAACGATCTCTCTTTGCGACTTGCGTGTCAATCTGATAGCGAGTTTGAGCGAACAGAAAAAATCTTTGGTCCAGTCAAGGTCGGAATTGGTCGGTGAAATGTTCAAAGTAACAAGATTGTAACCCCCCTTGCTTCAAGCCAAGCTAGGATCTGACAACTCGGCGTGCGTGAGACAAGGTTGAAGGAAGGCAACTGTGACGGCAATAACGGCAACGCGAAACGATTTCATAGGCACAGGGCCAGCCAGTGTATTTATTCTAAGCATCGCACATGCACTACGTTTACGAGGCGATCCACCCGGATTCCTTGCCACCATGGGTCACATTTGTGTGCAGTCTCACAAGTGCCGCGCGCTGCGCCACGTTTTCCGGATCAGGGCCTTGACTTTAGCGCCCTTGCCCGCAGGTTAAGGCAACCTTTTATGTGATGTGGCCGCCTCATCACAAGGGTGGCCTGGCCGTCTTCCACATCCCGTTGAACGGACGTATGTTGTTGGTCTTGCAGCGCTGGTCTGATCATGTGCGTTATATACCTTTCAAGAAGCGGCAGATATGGATTAGCATATCGCCTAAGCCCATGCCAGCACAGCAAGAGAAAATCAACCACTGAGATCTATGTCCCCATCGATGCCCAAAATGTGAGGCGAAACTCCCTCATCCACCAGCCTCTAGCTCAGCAATCCTCTTCTCTACCTCCGGCACGCCTCTCAGCAACACATCCAACTCATCCTTCTCTTCCTCGAGCTTCAGCCTCTTCTCCGCGTCGAGCTTTGTGAAGACATAGCTGCCCTGCCCGTCGAAATGCAGGATCCATCCGTGATAAGCCCACAAGCTCTTGCGGTGCGAGACCGTCATCAGCGTGATGCCGAGACGCTTCGCCTCGTCGTACATGATCTTCTCTACCTCTGCCGTCACAGACGACGTGCACTCGTCCAAGATGGCGTACTTGGGCGCGTGATAGAACAAGCGGGCGGCAGCGATGCGCTGTTGGTTGCCGGTGGAGAGGACGTCAGCCCACTCCGCTTCGGTGTCGAGACCCGACGCCTTGTTGTCTTGGCTAGACGAGTGGGATGCTTGAAGGCCGAGGAGCTTGTCGATGCCTAGGACTTTGAGAATGTCCATTAGGTCCTGGTCAGTGACGCCCTTCTTTCTCATCTCGTACAAGCCGTCTGGGTACAGTATTTGCTGCCTGAGCGTGCCTTTGCTGAGGTACGGGCGCTGTGGGATGTAAAAGATGTCTTCGCTGGGTGGCTTGCGCACTTTGCCACCGTAGACTGGCCAGAGGCCGCCTAGAATGCGGAACAGTGAGCTCTTGCCGCAGCCGTTAGGGCCCACGATGAGTAAGTGATCGCCTCGCTTAATGTGGAAGTTGAGTGACTTGATCAAAACATCGCCGTTCGGAGAGACGATGGGCACGTTCTCGAACTTGATGTCTTCACCCTCTTCTTGCTCGCCTCTGCCGCTGAGGACAGCAGAGTTTGCATCTGTAGAGGCGGAAGACACGAGTTGCTTCTCGAAGTGGCCCCGCCGCAAGTCTGCCAATACTTCGAGCAGCGTGCTGACTCTGCTTGTGTAGCCAGCAAGCTGCGAGACCTCCTTGTAGGAGAACATCAATCGGCCGAATGCATCACTGCTTGCGAGCAACAACCTTCGACTCGTGATGAAGCTCTCAGTCCTATCACGGCCAGCTCCACCTCCAACAGCACCAGGAACTTGGAAGAAGACCGGTATCGAGCAAAGCAGCAACCCAAGCGCACCCCAGAAGTACTTTACGACAAAGTCTTCCATAATGCCATGATAGAACTTCCGCCGCAGGATGCGGTTGACATGCTTGATCAGGGTGAAATAGCCCTTGTCCAAAGCATCCTTCTCTGCCTCATGTCCGTTGTACAAAGCAATCTCTTCACTATAGTCGATCAAGCGCGAATGCTGGAATCGGAACTCCCCCTCTAGCCTTGCTTCTTCTGCGACGTATTTGCCGAACGGCGGCGTCAGGGCTCGCATGAGGCTGGCACTCAATTGTACCAGTAAGCTCATGGCGAACAGTCCTTCGCCACCAACACTGCGACTCAAGCTCCAGTTGTATATTATGAGGTCTAAGATGGGTTTCGAAAGACTGCCGTAGAGTTCGGCCAAACTGTTGGAGAACTTGCTAACGTCGACAGTGACCAGCTGGTCGGCGTTCTTGATCCGGTCATCCAGTGCCGAGAGTGTGTAGAAGGTCATTTCGTGCAGATAGCGGTTGTGGATATGGTGCGTAAGCCGTGTCCGGTATCGTAAGGCCAGTGTTGTTTGATGCCACGAAAGCTACGCAGAAAACCTGTTAGCGGATTCCTTTGAGACGGATCAACCACACAAGGACTCACCATGGAATTCGTAAATGTCGCCGGAACCGCTACAATCATCCACCAAACCAAGCCTTTCGCAAATGCCTTGCCCTTACCCTTCACAAGACTGCTCACCAACTGTCCGTCCAACTCAGCCACGTACAAGCTGATCAACGTCCTCAGCACCAGGAAGATGGAATAACTCCCCAGGAGCCGCATCTCCGTGCTCTTCCATCCTGGCACACATATCCTCAACAGCTTTCCCAAGCTCCGGAAAAACTCTCTGTTCAGTTCAACCTTCTTCCTCCCACTTGCTTCGGCCTTCCCGTGCGCAGGCCCAGTGTTGGGCCCTCGACGTCGGGCTTCGGCAACTCTAGCAGCAGCGGCTTTCTGCTCTTTGATCGTATTCCGGATCCGATTGGCGACGATCAAGAAGAGCGCGACATATACGCCGCGCGACACGCGTGTGCGGTTCGAAACGTACAGCGTCGTGAGGTCGTTCAGCATGCGCTTCAGCGAGCGCGTAGAGCACGCCTGGGGCAGCGGGAGGGAGTAGACAGCCATATCGATGGCTGCTTTGACTCGATTCTGCAGCAACGAGACATTGACTGGATCGCGACGTGTCTTTGGGGCGGGATGGAACGTCGTGTTGGTCGCCTTCGCTGCTCCCTCTGGCGGCTTTCACATGATGCGCGGCTGGCCAACGGCTGCCGAGGCTCCCCGGAATCCCTCCACAGCTCCCTTCTCCACAGCAGAAGGCCGTGCGGCTGGCACATGAACGGTGCATGACTCGAGGGAGGCGGATGGAATCGCACATGTTACCTCTCGCTTAGTCGTGGTGCAGATAGGTATTACTTCTGGTCATGAGGATGGAAACAGTCAGAAGACATGGGGACATTGGAATTACGGGCGCATAAGCGATCCAATTGTTCGAATAACTAAAATAACATCGCTAATCCCTGCCACTGAGGAGAGCATCTAATCAATCTGGCGATCAAACAATGAACGAACTATTTCTACAGATTTCGGTTCACACCTCTAAGCCTGATGAGTCTCAGGCACCAAAAGCTCTGACCCATTCGCCAATCTCGAACCCAAGTCTCCTCAGAGTCGCCCCATCCACTTCATCCGTTCCCTTTCTCACCACAAACAACTTCTCTTCCTCGCTCTGCTCAACCAACTTCCCTTTCTCCTCGCCGCCTTTCAAGTAGATAGTCAGATCAGGTCCGATGACGCCACGCCACTGAGTAGCATTCCAAGACCAGTGATCGTTGGGCGCGTAGGTGTCTGTGAGCGGGATGCGGCAGGCGAACGTGTTACTGGCGTGCAGAGAGAAGAGCGGCAGAATCGCAATTGGTTTCGCCAGAACAATCTTGTCCACATCCATGATGTCGGTGATGCTGTTCTTCTTTATCGGGCTGCGGGAGGCTATAGAGTCCGTTTGTGTCGAAGTAGATTTTGTGGGCGTGTCGTCATCGTCGTTGTAATTCTCCTCAACGTGACGGTCTGGTTGCGAAGACGTGGATGATACATCCATCTTGGTCAACTTTGCAGTATTTGGAGAGCTGTTTGCCTCGTAATGAAGACCTTTCAGGATCTCTTTGCTGTTGCCGAGCCACCCTGCGATCAGCATATGGTACTCAGCCATGGCCTCGTCTTTTCCACTCTCTGAAGATACATCGGGGCCATCGAGCAGCTTGACGTTCAGTTCGTTGTCCTTGTGCAGAGTATCGCTCAGCCATTTCGCAAGGTCCTTCACAGCCGAAGCATTATCGCCCTCGATGACAATGAGTGGACCGCGAGGCGAGTCCTTCTTCAAAGCCTTCGGCGGTGCAATCTTCCTAAGAATCGCCAGCTTGGCTTCAAAGGGCATGCTCATGATGACTTCCTCGACAGAGTGACTGGGAGCAGATTTGGCAGACGGGAGAGTTCCGTTAGTGTGACCCGTCTGCAATGGCGGAAGCTGAAGTGAGCGATCGTGCGTGACGTGGCCCTGGGACATGCGATGCTGTTGGTAACCTGGACCAGGCCTGGGAGGTGGTGCCATCGGACCTGGTGCACTGACGACACCGCGAAGACCTGGTAGGCTCTCGCGACGGACATGAGACGCGGGCGACGCTGAAGCCGGCGAATATATTTGCTGGTGCTGATTTTGAGCCTGATTGAAGGGGAATGGCGTACCCGGACCGACCGCTGTGCCGGCGTGAACGTTGGTGTAGCGAGGTGGCATAACACGCTGGACGGTTGGCTGGTGGCTGTCCCCGTTGAAACGACGGCGTTTGATGTCAGGGCTCAAAGCACCGATGTCGTCTCTTTCTTCATGTTGGTTCAACTGCATGTTTTGATATCTCGTCCGACGAGCTTCAGGAGATTGCAAGCTGAGGTCTCGAAGAATGGTAAGGGTCCTGCTGATAGGCGTGGGGGCTGAACCAGGAGTATTTGGGGCGAAGCCAGGCGCTGTTGGGCTGGTTGAGTTGGAACTCTGGCCGTAAGGTGCTGAGGACGAAAGAATCGTCTTGCCGCCGCACTTGATACACTTGGGCTTCTCAATCGCTGAGCCAGGGGTGTCTGAAAGACTGTTCCGACGACCGTTGCGCTTGGGTTGGTAGCGATACGTAGGATACTGTTGCTGATGGCGAAGCTTCTCTTCTTCTGCAAGGGCTTTCCACTCGTTCTTCACTTCAGGTGCTTGATTGCGCCACTGCTCGCCGATGATCTTCGATATTTCTGGGTTGGCTAAGCCTGGATTCTGGGCTACGACTTTGGCTTGATGGTGCTGGCGATAGAGGATGAACGCTTAATGAAGTCAGTATAATCGTCGTGACAGCCGCGATCGGTGAGCAAGATCTTACCGTTACGAGGCCTTGGAATCTTTGGATCGGGCTGGCAGATGCAAACACGCGAAGTTGAATCGCCGCTGCTGGCTCTAGTATGCACCGGAGACACTTCGTGGCTATCGATTTCTTTGTCTTCTTCTTCAACACAAGTGGCCCTTCGCTTCCTTATCGACCGAAAGGGAGGGGATTCTTCAGGCGTCAAAGGCGCCTTGGTGGCTTCCCCCTGGCTAAGAGCACTTCGTAGCGAACGAGTTGATGCGTTTGATGAGCCGCGACGGCTGGTACATATATTCGCTTGATAGGCGGACAGAGATCCTTGAGATTGAGACCTGGTTGAGACACCGTGCTCACTCGGCTCCTCTGGCATGGTTCGCTGCCAAAGCTGTCTAGTGAAGACGATTCGGCCTGGCTCTGGGCAAGGCGGAAGAGGCGGCAGTGCTTGTGTGGGAGGAATCCAGTTTGGCGGCGGCAGATGCAACGGAGTCAACGACGAGGAATTCTGAATCGCAGACATTGGGAGAAAGAGAATATGCAATAAGGATAAGGCAGGGTCTTGCAAGCCGCTTGTTCCACTGGCATGCTCTTCAACAATGAAAAGCAGGCCTACCAATAGATATGCGTAACGCGTCAGGTGTAGCCATTATCCACGAGAAGGGAGAAGGCCATGCCCGGTATGGCTTTGTCCTTATTATTCAACCAGTACGAACAGCGACGAAAAAGAGCCTACCGTGGTATGCGACACCCATTTCTTTGTCGTCCAATGACGGGCACAGTCAAGCGAAGGATTAAAGAGCATGCGCTGATTGTCTAGGGCCCGATGGGGGCCGCTAGTCAGGCAGAGTGCATTGCTTAGAACGCCCTTCTTTGTTCTTTGTTCGTGCACGACTGCACCCGGAAACGGCCAAGCCGGGCAGAGCGTCAGCTGCTTCTAAGACATTCCAGCGGTCAGCAAGCAAGGGGCTTTAGTGGCAAAGAAATGCAGGTTGCCACAACGCGGAGCAAACAGCGTACATGAGCCATGGACGAAATGCCTGGTGCGCCTGATGGTGGCATTTTACGGCGCATGGCTGCGAAGACTGCATGGCTCGTCATGGCTGCAGTTTCTGTGGAGACACGAGAACTTCCGGAATGTCGCACGACACTGCTAGTGCAAACGTGCTGTACGACTCTCGATGGAGTTACCGACCGTTAATCGCACGTTCACTTGACGATGTGCACTTCAGGAAGCTTGTCCGTTCGAGATGACGCTCACGGCCGGGGTCAAACATCATTGTCACCTGCGACGACATTGAAGCTCCGTGATTTCAAAGCATCGTCAGTAAGCCACATGGTACCGCTGGAATGTTGTCAGTAAAGTTGTTGGCGAGCAGTCACCGTGGAACAGGAGTGTTTCGGCGACCGCTACTCTCCGCACACCGCAACAACTTCTTGGATGGAGCTAGTCGTGTACTTGTACGCATTATCGGGCAAATAGTGGTGTGGGAGCACTGCTTGATCACCGTACCACTGGCTCGGGCCCAAAGGCTCCGATGTTCGCCGGAAAGTTGCAGCGGAGTTGCCGTAGCATTGAGTCTAGTGGCCTGGGACAAAAAAGCAATGACCAAAAATGTGGTGTTGGTGTTGCTCATCGCGCGATGGTTGCACAGCCAATACTGACAGCAAACGCGAGAGGGTGTGATATTTCAAACATAGAATCCATAGTCCAATTTCGGGCATGATGGACGTCGCAGGAACCTCTCGCTAACGTCAGCACACGCGGACGCGTGGCCGGCATCAGTTTTATTATCTCCCTGCGGTCACCCGTACGCTGGCACCGCGAGGTGTTGGCAACGTGGTTTGAAGAACTGCGCCTCGCACAGGTCTGGCGGGTAGGAGCGCCGGGAAAGCGTTTCGTGTTGCCGAGCTGTCAGAACGGATACTGACTGCGTTTGGTGCGAGTCATCTCATTCCATGCGGCCAGGGAGCAGGGACCCGGGTCGCTCGGTTCGCCGTTCGCATGGATGATAGCACGATGAACGATGGGTAAGTGCATGCAGGAAATTGCTTTCTCGCGTTGGCTTCGGCAACAGCATCAGCATCGCAGCGGGTGGGCTGACTAGGTCGCGCATCCGGGAGTTTGTTGTTACAGAATGAATTTCATCAATCCAGGAAAACGTTCGATCTTCAGACACGTGGTGCTGTACAGTTCAGAAGGGCTGGATGTTGGAGCGCCGTTAGCATTCTCGTTGTGGCCGGGCGGCATGAGGACAGGATCACGCTGAGGTCCTCAAGTAATAGTCCCGTCGTGAGACTTGCAGGCCGTAGCTTGTCATTGCTTGACGTTGCCTGTCATGCGCGATGTGCCGTTGTTGCCGGGGATAAGAGGATGTCCCTTTGTCTTCTGCGTGTACTCCAAGTCGAGAGGCACCGGGGCAAGGCTCAAAAGCTTTATGGTGTTTATGCATGCGTATTATTAGACGCATCTTTCCGACGTGTTTGGATACAATGTGACTCCATGTTGTCGACGCGTACTTCCGAGCTGGCATGCCATACAGACGCGTCGAGGTCTGCCATGTCATGTCCGGGGATCGAACAGCCAACCGCGTCCAGTTCGAGGTCGCTTTGACGCTTCACGTGGCAGCTGACGCACGCCAAGCTTCACATGTTCGCGGTCAGCCTTCAGCCGGTCCCATGAGGCTGTCGGCATTCCGCCCAACCCAGCCCACGCCGACGGTCACGATGGTCGAGTCTCGCGCCCGTGTCCACAGCCTATGTTTGCTATACATCCTCCGTAGCCCCTGTTGTCTGCAAAGCTTTTCCTCCTGCTCACTGTCCCCCCCCTTTGTGTGACCACCGCTTGTACCTGTGCGAATGCCTCGGTTGACGACCTTGCCTTGTCACCTCCATCTACGCAGCACGCATGTAATATCGGCCTACCGGACTTCTAAAGCACCAAGAGCATGATAGGTACAGACTTATTCAATTTCTGCGACAGCAGCTTCCGGTAAAGCGATTGACCCCCTTACAGACCACGCGCTCGGCAAGCCCTCCCATCGCTACAGGAAGTACCAGATATTCACTGTGGTGCTTCTCTGGTCCCTCTACCTCTATAAGGGCAATCGTCATGGCCCCCCTATTCTGCGTAATATCTCGGCCTTCTTCTCCAAGCATCTCACACCATGGCATACCATGGTCCTCTCGATGTTGTACATGTACCTCATGCGCAACTTCTCCCGCCTTGTCGGACTAGAGCCCAAGGAGCCGTTGGCAGGAAAGTACGATCGCAACTACTTCAGAGCAACATGGGTGGCCACGGCTTTGGATGCGGGCTTTTGGAAGGCTATGTGGATACGGCCGCGTTGGTTAAGAGATATCGCGAGCATCCTCGGCACCTTATACTACATGGTATGCGCTGAGCAGGCAGACGAGTATGTTCGGAAGGTCCGGGCTGGCGGCTGCGATATCGACCACATGCGTGTGAGTTGGAACAAAGGCAGAACACCATACATCAAGCTGGCCTCGCAGCTGGTGAGGCCAAAGTGGTGCATGAAGAGATTGCCTATCCGCTCTCAAATCCAACGCCCAGAGGGTAGTCTATACGACGAACCTATTGATTTCTGGCTTTATTACGACAAGCCACAAGAGAAGCTCAAGAATGAGACCAAAATCATCCTGGACATACCGGGCGGTGGTTTCGTCGCCATGGATCCCCGCTGTCACGATGATAAGCTTTTCGCGTGGGCAGGGAAAAGCAAGCTGCCTGTGATCGCGCTCAACTACAAAAAGGCTCCCGAGTATCCATATCCGTTTGCTTTGAATGAGTGTTTCGACGCTTACTTCCAGATCGTTGCCACAAGAGGCCAATGCATCGGACTTTCTGGCCACACCATGCCAACGATCGTATTGAGCGGCGATAGCGCTGGTGGCAACCTTGCGGCAAGCCTGATCATCAAATTGTTGCAAACTCATTCTTCAAACATCTACGAGGACTCATATCGCAAAAGTACATCGCAGATACCTTTACCGGAAGCTTTGATCATGATCTATCCTGCTTTGGAGATGAACATCCATAGTTTCATGCGGCCGGAAGACGTTGAACTTCTCAACAAGCCTGAGTACAGAAAGCAGAACAGAAAATTCATCAAGCGGAAGAGCGAGGCTTTCCGACGACTGACGCCGAAGACTCCTCATGGCTCAGATGACGAAGACGAGACGCCCCGAGCGTCAACGCCGATGCTTGACACAAGTATGGACGGCGAAAAGAGCAAGGTCTTGGAGGACACAGCGATCACGGAGTCGCCCGTAACGGCAACTGTGGACTCGAACGCTCTGAATGGCAAGCCTTTCAGCGAGCTTCAGGTGCAGCCAAGACAGCTCAAGACAAATATCAAAATGTCCAGCATGATCTCGCAGCTGCACGACCGCGTCCTTCCGCCGGAACTTCTACGAGCAATGATCCTCCTCTACATCGGCGAGCAGCACAAACCCGACTTCACCGCTGACTACCTGCTCTCTCCACTTCTCGCACCGGAGAGCATTCTCCAGCGGTTTCCCAAAGTGTACATGCTCTGCGGTGAACAAGATCCCCTTGCGGACGACACCTTCCTCTTCGCCGGCCGCCTCCGCCAAGCTCACGCCCATCGCTTCCGGGAGAGACAAGAGCTGGGCCTCGAGAGCTACAAGGCCGTCTTCAACGACAAGAAGCACGTCGAGACTATGATCATCAACGGCGTCAGCCACGGCTTCCTGCAATTTGTCACCGTCTACCATCCAGGCTGGGGATACATCGACCAGTGCCGCCGATGGATGATGGACGCTTTCTACGAAGCCGACCAGAGAGAAGCAGGCATCCAGAGCGAGGCGCCAACGCCCACAACCGCTGAGCCGATTGTGTCCGCTGATGACTACTTTTCCCAGCTCAACGGAACTCGCCGCGACCAGCGCAACACTGTCCGACACCACAGACGGCACGAAAGCAACAGCGACGCTGACGAACGGCCGCTGGAAATGACGCCGCTGCGCCAGCGCATAGACAGCACTCTTGCTGACAGGAGACGGCGGCGGAGCTCGAGCGGCCGCGGTTCGATCAAGAGGCTTGATCCGAGCGGCAGGAGGAGTCCGGTCGCCTTTAGGAAGGGCGATTCGCTCATCAGACTCCCGAGTGACACTGATTTGCTGGAGCGCAGGATGGGTAGTTTGGCGGGTCCCTTGTTGGGTAAGCACAGCGGAACGGACTCGCCATGAGCGAGGCTTTCTCACGACGCCACGATGCACTTTCGAGTGTCTTCACATGGATATACCTTAGATGAAGTAGAGCTCTTCATATTATTGATTACCAAAAAGAAAACAAAAACATACAACAGGCGGGATTCCCAGATGGTCACCCACTCTAGTACTAGTCGCCCGGTTCAGTGCTTATGTATGGCAGAGCGGACGGGATGCCCAGTTCTCACTGACCTATGGTCGTATGTACTATCACCTCTCGCATGAGCATGCATAAACACATATCCTAAAAACATGACGGCGACAAAGCGTAACACCTTGAAATTGGTCGTGGCCAGTACACCGCGTTACGTGATTGTATGGAGCATTGTTACCTATATCCCATTCCAATCTATACACATTACGAGACAATCTCTCAATCCAGACGCAGCGATCTGTAGAATACACAGCAGCCTCAAACTGAAGCACGAGTGCAAAGCTCGGTGGAGAGAAATGGTGGTAGCATACAGACATCATTTTAGGGTGTGGTCTCGAGTCATGGCAGCTGAGATTGGTATCCAATGCCTCGGGATCTAGTAGCGTCATTTCTGCTACAGTTGTACTACCTAGGTAGCACCAACACCAACACCAACATCTTGATGTTGGCAGAATTTGATGCTTTCCAAGTGCACATCAACGGAATGATATAGCAACATGGCCCTTCGAGGACAACTTTGTGCGATCTTGATATCCTTTCCGCGTGCGAACAAAGGCGACCTTGACATCTTCACACCCAACAGCTGCATAAGCATCCAACAATGCGCATGGGCAGCCTCATGGATTGGATGACTGGACGTGACGGCTCAGCGAAGCCACCTCGCCGCACAAGACGAACAGACTTTCTCTGGGAGCGTGAGGATATCATAGATCCGCCACTTCGCTCTCTCCCGCCAACACGCCCGCGCCGCTTGACTAACACGTCGCAATCACATGCCCAACTACAGTCTGGACTTATCGCCCGCTTACCACCAGAGATCCGTATTCTGATATGGGAGCATGTTGTCGGACCGGAAGATGCTAAAGACGTGTTGCACATCGAGGTCGGCGATGGGATTCTTCGGCAGAACCGATGCTACCAGCGGGACAGCACTGCATTGACATTCCAGCACGACTGCTGGTCGGCTATGTGGAGGGGGAAATACCGCGTAGGAGGCGGGAAGGGCATAGATGAGCCAGCCGAACACTACTATGCATTTCTTCCACTACTCTTTACGTGCAAGCTCATGTAAGATAATCACAGTCCAGGACATGAACAGCTGGCTGACTCGTGCAAGCTATACCGAGAGCGTAGGTCTGCTATACAGCAACAACACCTTTGACTTCCGCCGGTCCGCTACTGTTATCCGCTTGCCGCACGTCATGCTCCCACATCGCTTCCAGCAATTGAACCGTGTGCAATTCAGTACAGCTTTCTCCTGCTACGTATCGAGGCGAGAACTACCGCAAGGCCTTCCGGCGGACTTTTGGGAGCTCCCAGACGACCGCCGTTTGTGGGAAGAGGCCTGCCAGGTGCTTGCCTCCTTCAATCACCTGGGATATCTGCGAATCACGATCGAGATGATGTGTCGGCTCGAACAACACAAGCATCCCGTTGATGCTTCGCTCTTGCTCGAGATCTTGCTACCGTTGAAAGCTGTGAGTGCAAAGAGTTTCGTAGTCGAGATTCCCGAAGGCATTAGCTCTGTGCGTGAAAGGCTTGGGGAAGTGCCGTTTCGAATCATTAAGCGGCTTTAATTAGACAATCATAAACAAAGCTTTGAAATCCAGGTATGATCAACGCTACGTTTCTTAGACATAGAGCTTAGTTCTACTCTCTCTCGTAGGATGAAAAACTTGGCATAGGCTACGCCCCCCTCGATCACCCTCGGGCTATCGGGAATACATATTGAAACAGCATTATATCAGTCGGTCGAGCAGCCAACTGCCTTCAAGACCAGCGAAAAACGTATCGCTCGAACTTTTCGTTGATTCGTGGTCGTATGAACTAGTCTTGACATGAAACAAAACTCGACGTTGCGAGTTAAAGCTATTCCACCAAGCACACGCACGTGACATGCTCAGTTCCTTGCCTTCTCAGTCTCAGCGGCATCTTGGGGCGCCGGATGCGTCTCATTCTTCAGATTCACCAAACACGGCGCCCGGAACATCTCGCCACTATACGCGCCCCTGGCCGTCCCCGCCGCAATTACTATCCAGAGCAGAATGACCGCGACGCCAAAAATAGTCCCTAAAACCCGGAAGAGAAGCGATGGGAGCTCTTCGCCAATGAGGATCGTGCTGGTTGCATACACGCCCAAAGGAAAAGTAAACCCCCACCAGCCCATGTTGAAGGGTACTCCTTGTTCTCTGGCCGTTTTCCACAACGCGGCGAGCGCGAAGCAGAACCACAGGAGGCCCCAGCCCCACATTATTAGGGCAAGGAAGAAGCCGAGGATGTATGCTATCCTTCCCGCCATGGGGTCGAGCGTGCCAGTTATTGGGAAGATCTCTGCGGCTCTCAAGCCGAGGTTGAGGATCGTGAAGCCTCCGAAGCCGAGAGGTCCGAGGGGGAGGAAGGCGCTGACTATGACTTCTCGTGAGGGCATTTTATGCAGAGCCAGACGCTGATAGTAGATAGCGAGGACCGTGAAGGCCATGGGCGTGGCCATGCCCCAGAGAGCGTAGGATGTGATGACAACACCTAGCGCAATCTGTGGATTTGGAATCACTGAGGCAACTTCAGAGCCAGCGCCGGCTGCCACAATAGTCGCCGCAATGGGAAGCAACTGGGCTGCCGTGATGCTGTCGAGAGAGCGTTGGTAGGAGGCGGACATGAGCAGAATGGCCAAGCTCACAGTCACTGCAACGGCGACAACGGAGTCGAGTATCCAGAGTCCGAAAGCAACATACGCGGCGCCGTCTCCCCATGCTGGTACGCACACCGCAACCCACATTTCGATGAGGGTGGCAAAGCCCATGGGCACTGTACCTAGGAACAGGCTATTGTTGGGGTCTTGGATCATGACCGTCCAGATCTCGGGCCAGATGGTATATCTCAAGAAGGATATTCCGAATGCTAGCGAGAAGAGCGCAGTGTTCAAGACGAAGAAGACGATGCCCAGAATGCGAAGCCATTCTGCTTTCCATGGTATCGTCACAAAGATGTTGGCCACAATACCAGTCCCCATTGTCATCGCGAACCATGATGGAGAGAAGTTCCGGACAATGCGACGCCATCCTTCGTCGTTCTTTGAAGGCGCCGAGGGCTTCTGGGTTCGTGGCTTTGAGTGGTTTGAGCCGACGCTCTGCGAATCTCTCGCCGTGTCTGCATTATTACTAGGTGGTGTACGGTTTCGGAGCCGCTCCACTGCTGGAACACTAACTGCCGGATTGTTCATGTCGGCAAGCTAGCCAATATTCACTACTCTGATAAGTATCTGGTGCACAGCTTGACATGATCACCAGGCGGGATGTGGCGGAAAACCCTGAAAGAGAGTCTCTCGGGCGCCTCAGTGTGACCCTTCGCTTCAGGCGATCATAACATGCAGAGTATGAATGACATAAGCTTAGCCTGTCTTCCTGCAGGCCCGATGAGAGATGGAGGATGTCTTCAGTAGGCGCGCAGCTGTGGCCGTCAGGACGATGACGAGCGCCAATGCCGAGATCGGCACGCCGGAAAACCGCAGCCTTAAGTCCGAAGGTTTTGTATGAACCACGTTGCCAAACCGTCCGATCCTAACGCGGGTCGTATAACATGAATAATGCAAGGCCAAGGATGCCAACAGAGAGAGATTGAAATGTATCTCCACAGTTGCCTCTCCTGACAGCGCCGGTTTGTTGCTTGCACAGCCAGCATTCTCCACGGGGCAAGACGAACAGGCTCCACAAAGATCACCATGAAGACACCATGACCCCGCTCGCACTCCACTTCCCCCGTGAGATTTGGAAGCGGCATGAGGAGGCGGCTATTGTAGAAGACGCTGCTCCGCTGTCCGTTCTAGGGCTAGTCAATGGCATCGGAGGTACAAATCGTGTCGACATCGCTCACAGAGCGCTGTCGTTTCGGAGCAACTTATCATCATCTGTCGCACCCCAAGGCAGGTTGCGCATACTTAGGACCTACTTGCGTCCATTACACGAGAGGTCATTGCCGCCGGGATGGTGAGGAAACATGCTTTGATCAGCGCGATAGTTGGCTTGTCAACGTCGACTGGCGTTCTCGCCAGGTCATACAACGGCCAGGCTGCCTGCACGGCTGCCGCCATTAGCCAGCCTTCTTTGTTCGGAGCAGAGATCCAAAGCCTTACCGTGGAAGAAGTCCGCAACCGAACGGTCCCATCGAACGGCAATGCGTTCCCCTCAAACCTCACGGTCTCGTACTGCGGAGTCAACATGTAGGTCTTCGCCCAAACTGCCATTTTTCCTTACTGATCGAACGATAGCTCATACACCCACACTGGATGGAACGATCTAATTAATGTAGAAGTCTGGCTTCCTCTAGATACCTGGAATGGCCGATTCCAAGGCACAGGCGGCGGAGGCTGGCAAATGAGTTCCGGAGCTCCAGCTCTCGCATCGGCTGTCGACGAGGGCTACTCGGCAGCACGCACGGATGGTGGCCATCCAGATGCGACCGCCAGTGTAGCATCAGCGTCAAATTGGGCTCTCCTGAGTCCAGGTAACATCAACTTCCCCCTTCTACAGGACTTCGCGGCAGTAGCGCTGTCGGACATGGCCATTCTCGGCAAATCCATCACAAAGAGCTACTACGGCCAGAAGCCGGAGTACTCGTATTGGACTGGATGCTCGACAGGCGGGAGGCAAGGAATGATGCTGGCTCAGCGGTATCCAGATCTGTATGATGGTATCTTAGCGAAGGCCCCGGCGATCAACTGGGATTCCTTCGTTGTCACGGAGTACTGGCCTCAGCTGGTGATGAACACGCTCGGAGCCTACCCGCCACCCTGCGAAATCGAGGCTTTCACGCAGGCCGCCGTTGCTGCTTGCGATGAACTCGATGGACTCAAGGATGGCGTCATTTCCGATGCTAATGCTTGCGCGTTCGACCCCTACTCGATTGTCGGGAAGAGCTTTTCTTGCAACGGCACAGACGAAAGTATCTTCACCCGAGAAGGCGCAGCCGTCGTCGAAGCCGCTTGGGTCGGACCTGTCGACGCCTCTGGGAAGAAAGAATGGTACGGCCTTAACAAAGATGCGTCTCTCGCAGGCATCGCAAACACAGTAGTCGCCGCGGCCAATTTCAGTGCACGCGGGGCACCTTTTGCCATCTCTGCCGAGTACATCAAATACTTCCTCACCCGAGACCCAGCCCTCGACCTCAGAAACATCACGGGAGAAGACTTTTTCCGCCTCCTCCAACACTCCCGGAACCAATTCTCCAGCATCATCGGCACCGCCGACCCCGACCTGAGCCTCTTCAAATCCCACGGCGGCAAGATCATCACCTGGCACGGCCTCGCCGACGAGCTCATCTTCCCCAACGGCACCGAAGACTACTACAAGCGGGTCATGGCCCAAGTCGCCGACGTGCAAGACTTCTACCGCATCTTCGAAGCTCCTGGAGTCGGCCATTGCAGCGGAGGAGCGGGCCCGCAGCCGAGGGACGATCTGAAGGCTTTGGTCGAATGGGTTGAGAATGGCGTTGCGCCGGATACTTTGCCTGTGGTGAATACGACGCTTAATGGTGCAGAGCCGGGGCCTGGAGAGGAGTTGCCGAGGCGCAAGATTTGCGCCTGGCCGAAGAAGCAGAGGTATAATGGGGGAGATCCGCTGGTGGCGGATAGCTTTGATTGCGTTTAGTGCGTGATGAGAGGGGTTTTAGAGTCGAGTCACTTGGCCGATGATTGGGTAGTTCGTGGGGATTGATTGTGACTGAATTTATCGATACAGAAAGACTTATGCAAAGTGCTAGGTTCAAACAACAAACAACAAAGTACTCATACTCAAACCGCTGCAGAGCGTCGATGCATCATTGATCGGGTGATTATGAACAACCCGCTCAATGGTCCGATTTGCTGGATCTTGCTATGCCACTCTCACCATCGTTCGAATTCTTCGAAAGATTGGTCTGTTTCGGACGTCCGAGCATCATTTACACCGGGCGGTTTTGCGGGCAAGGTGCTCATCAACCGCTCACAGCGCTCTCGCCATTCTCTCAGATCAGGGGAACCTCTCGATTTGGCCAACTGAGCACTGACAGTGTTGCTCACGAAGTCTAGTCCATCTTTGTGTTCAGGTTGGCGGCCCATCACCGGCTCGAACCGCGCTTTCCATTCGCTCGTGCGAACCAGAATTAGCCCATAGTCCCACTCAGCATCGATCAGCTTTCCCCTAAGTTCCATTCTTTCTCGGTCTCGTGCAGATTGGCGGCTCAAAAATTGTTCACGGCGCTCTTTTTCTGTGACCGAGGAAGGGGCACTGAATGCTTTGAACTCAGCATCGGTCAAATCCTCTGGAAGATCAGCTTCGTCGGACGTCTGAGCGTGCTCAATGCCGCCCAGAGTCGCAGGACGGCCGCTGGCCGGAACCTCGTTGACAGTAACCTTCGCCTTCGCCCGTTCGAGCAGCTTGAGCCACTCCCAATCAGAGAAGCCGGCACGCTGCGTCGTGAAGTGCCAATCCCAAGCAGCCTGCTTGACGACCGTGGAGACCTTGTTGTACGGCACGAGGCTGGGCCTCACCCAATGGTCGTTGCGATATTTGTAGGCGTCAACGACATCCTCGAACGTGCACTGATGGTGCAGGGCCCACTGTTGGCGAGAAGGAAACGGGAGCGCACGCATGGCACACAGGCCCTCGATCTCCTCGTGAGCTTTGCGCGCTTCTTCGTGCAGCTCGCTACGCAGAGCGCGCACTTTCGCCGCCCTGGCCTCGTCGCCGAAGACGACCGCCAGGCGCTGCGCGGAGCGGATCAGCTGATCGACTCTCGGCAGCAGCAGACGACACGAGTGGCAAACGGCATTGCGCAGCGCCGTAACGGCGAAAACGGCACTCCGTACTTTGTCTGAAGGCCACTCGCACGTGTGGCCGTATTCGCGTCCGTACGGGAACCTGACTGGATCCCCAAAGACCCCATCCAACTCACCATGACCGAATTTGACTTCTCGTGGTCCTCCAAGCCAGTGGAACCGCTGTTTGAGCGGCCAGTGAATCCTGCCGGCGTTGAACAGGGCGTCCTGGGCTATGCGGAGCGCCGAATTCAGAAGGCGGCTCTGGACGCGATGGGGGATCGCGACTTGAGCCTCGGGGGTGTCGTGCCAGCCGTTTTCCTCGAGATGACTTACTATGTAATCTCCATTTGTTCCTGGCGCTGCGACGAATGCTTCCAGATGATCACAGGCCGAGCACTGAATGGTTATATTTCCGTCGAGCTCGGGCGAGCTCTCCTCCCGTGGCGGCTGCTGGTTCAGCTCCATGAGGGTCGTGCCTTCGCGCGTCCGGCGAAGCCCCCAAGGGTTACTGTGTTGGGAATAGACCTGCCTCTGCACCGATGCTAGAGTAGACTGCTGGTGATGCGGTAGCTCTGGGACTACGCCGACGCGCACCAACTTACCGTCTTCGTAAAAAGGGGAGCGATCATCTTCGTGCTCGTCCGAATTCGAACCCGACTTCTGCTCGGTCATCGTTGCGCTCTTGCTGCTAGAAGCCTGAGTCGGCATCATGTAAGAAGGAGTGCTAGTGGCTGGAGCAATCAGTTGAGGCTCTGATTTTGGTTTCGAGGGTGAGCACCTACCGTACGCGCTCTTGACCAAACGAGCAATTTCCGACTTGAGGCGATTGTTTTCATCGCGGAGTTCGTCGTTTTCAGTGGTCAGCCGCTTGATCTCATTTGCCTGGGAGAGCTCCCAACTTGGGATGATCTTCCCCATCTTGGTAGACGAATGGCTCGTGGAGACTGTAAGGGACTCTCCTTGCCTAGCCCGAAAGCGTCGAAAGACATCTTTTCAGCTGAGTATACGGGGGTCTAAAAAGGACCGCAAAGGTGAAGGGATAGTGAATGGTGACGTGCGAAACTTCGCTTTGTTGTTTGAGTGAATCGCTTTGTCCTGCTGTGAATGCTCGAAATTCTCAGTATAGCGAAAGTCAGTGACAGACCCTTTGTCTCAGTGCAGTCTGCCATCCGCTGTACATTCCCTACCCATTAGGCATCAGGGCCTGTGAAGGACATCACTATCTGCGGATCTGAGTCCGTTGATAGCGTGAAGGCTCGGAAGGATGCCGTCAGGAAGACGTATTGTTCGGTGCAAGTGCGCCTCCAGGGTAGTTACGTGTGTTGCTCTGACTCAAGTGGAGTCGATATCACATTCTCTGCGTGAGGCCTTTCAACGACCTAGCATGTCCGTCACAACGCTTTGACACAGTGGAATCCTCCGGCCTTGCGCGAGGTGGTTCCGCAGGCATCCCAGCTTCGAACCCTGCGAAGTCTGTCTGCAGTACTCATGCACACGACTGTTTGCGGCTCCGCAAGTCAGACGCTTATCACGGCAGTTGTGCAAACATGCAAATGTATTGGCGGGCAATGGCGGCGGCGGAGTTTCCCCCGAAGAGAACCCACGTGCGAGGATTTGCCACAGCGAGACTCCAAGTAGCACGAAAAACAATCCTCGTCCAGCCCAAGGACCCACAGAGACCATTGGAACGGCCGAGCCAGCGCTAGCGCCGGATAAAGCAGCTTCGTCAGTGAGCCGAGCGAAGCGGAGGAAGCCGTTACGAGGATAGCTCAGGACAGAGACTGGACGGAATTCGGAGACTTGCGAGCGGTGGTGCGGCAGTGCCCTGTTGGAGAAAGACCCGAGGGCACCGTGCGGAGATAGACGATGGCTAGCGTTGGAGCACATGGCCTCGTTCGTGGTGTGTCGCCACGCATGACGCACATTGCCAGGTCTCCAACGACCAGACTCCGTGACCAGACGCTTCGAGACCACCTGTCCGATACGTGCAGTGTCTGAGGCCACGCCAGCAAAGACAGGGAATCGTGATACTTCCCGAAGGAGAGATGGGGAAATGAACAAGCAACCCGTGGCACCCTGCATGCGCGCCATGGCGTCCCCACGGGTCCATAATGGTGACACGGCAATGACACGATGGCGCGCCGAGCCGGCCGACTCACGTGGTGTGGAGTGAGGACGCGGCGGTGGCGTCTTGAAAACGGTGAGAAGGTTGCGCGCAGGGTGTGTCGTGGGCGCACACAGGACGCTGGTTCGCGTTCAGAAGTACAAAGACGGCCGGGCCGGAGATGTCGCGAGGCACGCAGATCTGATGTGCCTGGGCCTGGCATGATGTAGTCGTGTAATGCGCATGCTCGCATGGGTAGGCAGGTAGGGCTGGGCGCGAGCAATTCGAGGGCCCGCTTGCTGCCGAGGGAGCCACTGGAGCTACGGCGCACCGGAATCGCGATCCCGACCAGGATCACAGCCTTCTGCTCCAATCGACAACGTCTGTGAACCGGCCGTCTGGTATCGCTTGCGAAATTCCCTGCCGGCCAAAGATGCCGCCACGCCACCGCCCGTGGCTGCTGCAGCATCATGTTGTGGCCCCTCGCCGCCACCTCCGCCGTCAGGCTCGCCCTCGCACTCTAACATCAAACTCTGTGAATGCGCCTGTGCCTTGATTCCTCTCCATAGCACGTGAGCCGCCTCCCATGGCGCCTGGCCTCTCGCCTCAGGCGCGTCTGTCGCTGGAGGAGCGCGAGGTTCACCGGATCTACCAGCCATGGCTCTCCTCCCACGGCTCCTCTCTCAACGTCGCCAGCCATGTCGAAAGCCTGGCACAGGACTACCTCCATGAACAAGGCTACCAGCCCAGGTCCTCTCGCGACAAGGCCCTTACCGCCTTTGCTCAGATTATAGCCCTGCGCCTCGACGTCAAACGCTGCATGATCTCTCTCATCGATAGCACCAAACAGTACATTCTCGCCGAGGCCACACGATCTGTCTCCATCGCCAGCAGCCGCGCCGCCGAGGACGATGAGCTATGGCTTGGAAGCACTATTCTTTCTCGCCCGGACGCTTTGTGCGAGCACAGCATGATCAACACTTGCACAGCAGTCGATGACAACGGCCAAACTCTGACCGCCAAGGGACTTATTATTTCGGACTGCAGACTGGACGAGCGCTTCAAAGATCGACCTTACGTGGTATCGGAACCTGGCGTGCGTTTCTATGCTGGTGTGCCCATCTATTCGCGAAATGGCTACATGATCGGAGTTTGTGCCGTCTCAGACGTGACGCCTCGAGCGTCCTTGAAAGTCGAAGAGCTCAGACTTCTGCAAGAAACTTCACAGTCTGTCATTGAGCATCTGGAATGGTAAGTCGCTCACTAATCCCTCTTATCGTGCACCTGGCGGTCAAGTGCCGCACCTGCTTCCATTTCATCAACCCGAACAGGCTCGCATTCTCAGCTGACATTGGTATAGGGCGAGAGACAGAGTGGATCGCTTCAAGGGCGAGCGCATCGTCCGAGGCATGGCATCCTTCATCGAAGGCTGCGCCTCGATACGCGATGAGCCTGGTACCACGGAGGCCACCCTCACTAAAGCCGCGCCCAAAGCAGCACGCGTTTCCAATGATCAAACCCATCCCCCGCAGAGGCCACCCTTAGTATCTAGAAATTCTGGGCGTCGCCAATCATCAAGGCAGCAGAGCACCGTCAACGCGAAGCTGAGAGCAAGTCAAGACGTGCCTGCGAGCAAAGCTGAAAAGGGCGACAGCATGTCGCGTATGTTCGCCCGAGCGGCGGAGATCTTGCGCCAGTCAACTCTCGCAGACGGCGCTGTCATCTTTGGCGCCACCGCAACTTCGGGACGGGCATCTCACATGAGCGCGCCATTCACCACGGATTCGTCACAAGGTTCTGCAAGCGTATCTGAGTCGTCCAACACATCGCCTTCAGGAGACGCCGCCTCGACGACTGGCTCGGATTCCGAACGCTGGGAAACAAACACCTCCGACTCAGATAGCACACCAACCGCAAGGCCTTGCAAGATCCTCGCATTCTCTATTGCCGATGATCAGGCCCGCGCCGATGTCGAGAATGGCTCAGCGTTGACTCTGGGCACGCTGGAGAAGTACTTTTCTTTGTTCCCCAAAGGCAAAACCTTCTCTTTCACCGAGCAAGGCTCAGGAGTTTCCTCCGAGGACGACTCCGGTGCCAGTGACAGAGAAAACATGCGCCAGCCAGAGAAGGAAGGAGATGGGGAGAGCACCGTCAGGGCTCGCATTCGTAAGAGGCGAATGGACCACAAGGAGCTGCTCAAGAAAATCCCGGGCGCTAAAACGGTGGTTTTCATCCCGCTCTACGACCACTCCGAGGAACGTCTCATGGCTGGCTGTTTTCTATGGACTTCTGTCACGGGCCGGATGATGAGCCTGGATGCGGATTTGTCGTACCTGCGTGCTTTCGCCAACTGCATCATCAGCGAAGTGGTCCGCGTGAATATGCAGCGCAATGAGGCTGCTAAAACGACTTTTATCGCTTCGATGAGCCATGAGCTTCGTAAGTGCCTGTGCTCGAATCTTGGTTTACCTGGATGTAATAGCTGACAGTCCACGAATAGGATCACCGCTTCATGGAATTCTAGGTGCCGCTGAGTTCTTATCGGACACTGCCTCTGACGCATATCAATCTGGCTTGATCACCTCTATTGTGACTTGCGGACGAACACTCCTAGACACCTTGAACCACGTGCTGTATGTGTGCTTCCCATCGGTAGAGTTATTCTAGGTTGCTGCTAACACCTTTGCAGGGATTACAGCAAGATCAACAAACTCGGTCGAGCTCAAATGAGACGCCACGCCAAGCAGAACAAACTGGTCAATCTAGCTTCCGACAGTTCACTGGAAAGCCTCAGTATGACCGGAGATATCGATCTGGGCATCCTGGTCGAAGAAGTCGCAGAAGCCGTCTCGGCTGGCCACGCCTTCAAGAAGCTTCCAATCGCTGGTTCGGTCGGACAGACTGGAGCACAGACCGGCGGCTCTCCCAAAGGCGACGGCTCCACCGGTCCTCCGGCTCAAGGCGAAGTATCTCTCTTGCTAGACGTCAGTCCAAGGCGCTCTTGGAACATCAGAACGCAACCTGGAGCTTTGCGGAGAATCATCATGAACCTCCTTGGAAACGCTCTGAAATATACCTCGCATGGATTCGTGGCGGTATCGCTGAGAGCCCAGGAGGTCCCGAACAGCTCGAAAATTAATGCAATCATCCGCGTCACAGACTCCGGCAAGGGAATGTCCGAGCAGTTCCAGCAGGACCGCATGTTTGTGCCATTCAGCCAGGAGGATCCATTCCAGCCCGGCACGGGTCTTGGCCTGAGCATTGTCAAGTCGATCGTGGACTCATTAGGAGGCACTATGGAGGTCAAATCTCAGCAAGGGGTTGGAACTGAAATCGACGTGCACCTCAGCTTGACCCCGGCTGCCGAGAGCATTTCGAATTCCCCCGAGGACGAAATATGTCTGCTTGGCGAAAAAACTCACGGCCGGCACCTGGTGTTGCTGGATCCTGACCCTCCCCGCGCAGCAACACACCACATCGCTCGCCTTGAAGAGACGATCTACGAGACATGCAAGAGTTGGTTTGGCATGCGCGTTTCTAGATCGCAATATATGAACCGCGACGACGCAGACATATACATATACAGCGAGCCGCCTCCACTGAACGAGTTGATTGAACGCAATCGCCGTGCGCTGAAAGACTCCTGGCCTGGCCGGAGAAGGCCCATTATCATCATCTACATGTCGGCCGAAGAGGCGATATCCATTTCCCGGGATCAGCAGAAGACGCTAAACGAGCTGGGTTCAATCGTGGAGGTCATTCCTCAACCGTAAGTTACTTGTCACTCCCTCTTTCAGGATCTCAACATGCTAACTTCCACAGATGCGGCCCCCGCAAACTGGCAAAAGTGATCAACATCTGTCTCAGAAGAGCCGAAGAGGCCCAAGACGACGCCTACTGCGGCGGCGAGGACTCCACGCCATCCACAACCATCCCCACGCCCGCCACGACCACGCCCGCCACCAACACACCCGCCGACCTCCCCACGCCTCCCCCTTCCGACCCCGTTTCAAGCGAACCCACCGACCTCGTAAAAAGCATGAGCGCCGCGGTCTCCTACCCCTCGCCCCCACCCTTCGACCCCACCACCCCTCCCCTCCAATCCCTCGACTCCCACCTCGACCCCGCCGCGCGCGCCAGCCTGCACGTCCTGCTCGTCGACGACAACAAGATCAACCGCCAACTCCTCGTGATGTTCATGAAAAAGCACAAGTTCTCCTACTCCGAGGCCGAGAACGGGCAGGAAGCGCTGGACGCTTACAAGGCCTCGTGCCTGCCGGGCCCGCACAGCGACAGCCCGGGCAGGCGGTTCGATTTCGTCCTGATGGACATTTCCATGCCGGTCATGGATGGCATGGAGAGCACGCGCAGGATCCGCGAGTTCGAGAAGGAGAACGGGCTCGGCAGGGCGCATGTTATTGCGCTGACGGGCTTGGCGAGCGCGCAGGCGCAGCAGGAGGCGGAGGTCGCGGGGATTGATGTCTTTTTGCCGAAGCCGGTCAAGTTTGGGGAGTTGAAGAAGCTGTTGACGGCAGGGGCGCAGAAGGGGGCGGGTGGGGAGAAGTGAGCGCGGTTTTTGACCTTTTCCTTTTTCTTTCTTTTCTTTTTGTTCGGGATGGGTTTTGGTCTGGTGCATGGGATATTCTGGGCTTGGGATTTTGGACTTTTGTTTTTATGCACGACTTGAGGATCACGCACACGTACACGAGAGGGAATGCGTATGGATACCCGAGACCTTCTACACTTCTACAAACACCACTTTACAGGAGCGATTGATGACGTAGAGCAATACAGTCATTCGACATGCATTTCAAATATCTGAGGTTTTCTGGCTCTCGAGCACAACACTGATGTCGCATTTCACGAACAGCACTAAATAAGAGCCCGCCACGCTGAACCCAGCAACGGCCACTAAACCACCGCCATACTCCCCTCGCACCTTTACATACCGCAACCAGATCGATATCGAATCGACGTGCCCGGACAGCTACACCGTGCATGCTGATACTCCACCAATCGATCAGCTCAGATACGCCGGCGCTTGGCCCCTTCGTCGGTCATCACAACCATCTCCACAAGCGCAGCACCCTCACACGCCTGCCTGCCCTCCCTCCACGTGCCATCTTCTCCCGCGCGCGCCTGACCTCCTCGATATTCCATGCAACAAAGAAACACCAGGGTCTTCATGGAATCGCGGCCACTGCGCGCGCGCGCAAGACGTTCGTCTTCCCAAGCTGCAAGTACGAGCTCGCGCGAATGCTGCCTGCCTATGGCGCGCGTGCGAGCGCGGGCGCGTAGCCTAGCCAGCGCGTCGTCGGTGTAGCGACTGTGCGCGGACTGAGGCTCGGCGCGGCGAAGGGCGGGGTGGGAGCGTTGACGCGGCGGGTGGCGGTGGACTAAGATTTGGTATGGATGCAGTGTGTATGGGGTTTTTGAAGACGCCGATGAGGGGGAGTCTGCAGGGAGACGGTGCGGCGAGGCGGGAGGTTGGTGCGGCGCGTTTGTTGGGCGGGGTTGTGAGGGCTCGTGGGAGGTGAGGGTGGGCGGGAAGCATGGTCAGTTAAGGTGATACAGTGAGGTCAGCACAACACCAGGTGGGGTTAGAAGTTCATTACATTATGCAGCTGGAAAGAAAGCTACGAGAATACCAGCAAGCCAGCCCTCGCTTCAGTCCGACGCATGCATAGGAGTTTCAAGGAAAAAAAGGAAAAACGCCGGTGAGTCTCGCTCAGTCCGCTATCGTGAATTATGCATGTCGGGTATCCCGGTTAAACGCCTCGTCAATTCAATCATCCGTCATGAGCCATGACCATAGAAAGGGTCAGAGGGCTGTGCACGCAGTGACACAGAGTCGTGGCAGACAGTGTGTGTACGTGAGGGTGCTTCATCTTAGATGAGCAGTGCGCCAGCAGCAGCGGCAGCGGCGAAGCCTCCCATAGCAAGTGGGAGCTGCTTGAGACCCGCGGCATTAGTGGCTTCAGCCGGCGGGGCCTCGGTGGTCGTGGCTGAACTAGAGCCCGCCTCAGTGCTGGAAGCGGAGGAGTCGGTGGCAGACGGCTCCTCCGTGGTGGACGCGCCCTCAGACTCGGTTTCAGTGGCAGATTCAGTAGAGGTACCGGCAGTGGAGGCCGCGGTCTCAGTAGCGGAGGTGGCAGTCTCGCTACTAGCCGGGGTGGCAGTGGACTCGCCCAGGGAGGACTGAACAGAGCTGGCGTAGCTAGACGCGGCAGAAGAGTCGGTGATGGTGCTCGGAATGGAAACAGTGGAAGATCCGACAGAGGTGGCGGTGGTTTCACCGGTAGTCGGGGCCTCGTCAGTCTCGCTGGATTCCGGGGCGGAGGTAGCCGGGGAAGATTCGGCCGGGGCGGTGGTGACACCGCCGTAAGAGGTCGGGGAGGGAGTAGAAGCGCCCGGGACAACTGTGACCGGGGAGGTCTCTGCGGAGGTCTGTGAGTTTTGTCCTTCGCTTGGAGAGGCATCGGTGGGATTCGAAGGTGCAGCGGTCGGAGAGAATTGCTCGTTCGTGGGCATGTTTGTCAGGCCGTAGCTGGAGAAGAGTGCAGGGACGAAGGATAGTGATTCGAGTGAAGGATCGGTAGAATGTGCAGAGGAGAGGGCGGAGACGGCTTGATAATATGCAGAGGAGAGGATGGAGAGGGCATTGGTGGCATCTTGGCCATTGCTGGATTCTTGTCGGGCAGCAAGACGACGATGACACTCACCAGCACCACAGTTGGTCTCAGTGACGGTGACGGTCACTGCGAAGATGTTAGTTGAGGTTGTCTATGGAATTGATGGAGTGCGTGAGAGAGCTCACCAGTCTGACCGGCAACAAGTGCGACGAGCGCGGCGACGCCGAAGACGGCGGAGAAGCGCATGTTGATGATTGGTGGTGTTGATGAGTGTTGATGATGTCGTTGTTGATGGAGGTGGAGTGATGGGTGGTAGTGGTGAGGTCAGGTGGATGGGTCGGAGGTGGAGGTAGAGTGAAGTGTGGGTATGTTTTGGAATCGCGTGGAAGAGTCGCGTTGTTGGCTGGGAGGCCGAAAAGTATAAATGTTTCGACAAGAGGTGGTGGGAGGGAAGGCGCACGGGCCGCGCATGCAGGTCGCGCCTGCCAGCCACCTGCCTTGTTTCGTTTGCGCTGCAAGCACTGCATGTGCCTCGATGCATCCTCCGTGGCGCTGCCTGCACACCATCGCCCGTCGCACTGCATCAAAACCATACCCGGGTCGATGTTGCGCGACGAGCGTGCGTGACGTGTGCGCGCTGCCATCTTCCAATGATTTCTGGGAAGAACTCCTGCATCCATCCCGCACTCTTGCACCAGTAGCGCGCACAAGGCTCGCGTACAATCTACTCAGGGATAAGACATGGAGAAGAAGTTTTATTCATCGGCTATAACGATAAGTCGAAAAGTCATAGACAGCGCACATGGCCCTTTAGCGAGAGCGTAATATGGGACTACGCGCTTCTCCCCACAGCTCGGAGCACAGGTGAGGTTGGGGCAAGACAAAGAGTGGCTGGTGGGTGCCATTTGGCTCTGCAGCTAGCATCTAGCGCCCGCTGCCACGGCTCCTTCTCGCGTGCCGCCAGGGTGTCAAGCAAGGAACCAGGAACTGTGTATCTGCGCGAGCCGGCCTTGATTCGACAGCACATCACCGACTCGCTGTTCCCTTATCGTCATGTTGTCGCCGCAAACCAGGTGGCAATTTGCGCGTGCGCCCAGCGCAACAGCCGTTGGCGGCTGAAGCCATGGGCTAGCGAGTATTGCATGTGCTACTCGGTTGCTGATCTGTGACCCCTCGTCCGACGGCTACCAACATTCTCGACCGGGAGCATTGCGCGCAAGGAAGTGATGGCGCACAATGGAGCGCAGGGGCCGGCCAAAGCGGCCAACGGTCGTCCAGGGCATCCAAACGGCGGCGATGCGGAGGCTCAACGGCGGTTGTTGCCATGCTGGGCGAGGCATCATATCATGGCGCCCTCCAAATCTTCCGGACTGAAACGTAGAAGGTTCTAGGCGAAATGTAACTCTTGCAGGCTGGTCTGCACGATGCCGTCCGAGGTACAATTGTAGAGGCCAGGCCGCGCGTTCCTGTAAGTACAAGTGACGAAAATACAAAATACTAAGTGGAGGCGCTTAATTGAAGGGAGCATGGGATTATCAGCAGTTTTCCATTGTGTCATGACGCTATGTATCTTGGGCAGAAGATCCTCCATTGAGGAATAAGCCTTCCAACGCCACAAGCGAAGCCTCGTTCCCCGAGAGCACAAGCCTCCTGAGGTCCTAGGAGATTGCCCCAACGGAGTGTTTCAGAGGCGCATGGGAAGGGTGTCCAGCCAACAGAGCCGGGTGTTCCAGTGCTATGATATTGCAAGTTTGCGAGAATGATACCTGGCTGTGTGTGAAATCTGTACTCAGTGTCAGCAAAGCTCTTTGCTTTTTATTTCCATGAGTAAAAGGTTGGGGGTCATGTATGATCAGACAGCAGTTGGACTATATAATGTTGTTCCACAAGATTGTTCAGAACAGGTCTGTGTATTATATTTTTCATCACATGAGGAGGGGGCGGGAGGGGTAAGAGAAGAGCTCGAACGTACCTATAGCATGTCCGCCAGTATTGCCAGCCGCGCGAACCGTCCGCAGGCCAAGCAATACCGGCGAAGGTGTGTAGAGGGAAGAGAACGCGTCGCGCATTCAGAATTTCCATTTGTACGACCGCCGCTCTTCCTCCTCGCCTCACCTTCCCCTTCTAAATCTCTCCCATCAGCGCGCAACCGAGCACGATTCATGAGGTAATCGCATCCGCGGCCGTCGAACCTCCACCCCTCACCACTCTACACGAACACTCTCGCACATGGAGAACCTCAATCTCCATGATGCCGGCCCGCCAGGTCCGCCGCCACCGGGCCAGCACCCGCCGCAGAACCTAGGCATGCCGCCGCCAGTGCCGCAGCTGCCTCCACAGATGTTCACGACGGCTGCGCAGCTCCTCGACTTGACGGATAGTGAGTTTGCACGGCGGCGAAGTTGAGGGGAAAGGCGCTGACATAAATGCGCTTTCTAAGAGAAGTTGATGGTTGCGCTCAGAGATGGGCGCAAGTTGATTGGTGTTTTGAGGAGCTGGGATCAGTTCGGTATGGATGAGCAAGAGCTGTGCGGAATTGCTGGACGAGACTGATGCGAGGGCGCGCAGGCAATTTGGTGCTTCAGGACACTATCGAGAGGCTCTTTGTGCAGAACTTGTACGCCGACATTGAGCGTGGCCTCTTCCTCGTGAGAGGCGAGAACGTTTCGCTGCTTGGAGAGATTGTACGCACGACATTACACACAACAAAGGAACAACTGGCTGACCAGTATCAGGACCTTGACAAGGACGATTACGTACCACCGCCTTTCCAGCAGGCGGATGTGGAGAAGGTCTTCGCTCTGAGGAAGGCGGAAAACGCGATGAACAAGAAGTTGGACAAGTCGAAGCAGAAGAAGCTGGCTGCTTTTGGTTTTGAGGGCGAGCACCATGGAGAGGCTATTCTCTGAGAGAGAAAGCTTTTATGAGATTCTCCTGGCATTATCGAACATTGGACTTGAGGCCGGAGGGACGGCTTCTCAATGAGTATTTACAGATGTTCCATACGTCTTGAACATGCGGACGTGTTCTTGCAATGACAAGTACAGAGCTCGATTGTCTTCGAGCTCTCTAGCAAACAATTCTTGCCTTCCCTTGCATTATAGCCGGATATGTGATCGAGTGTAACGAGCTACACAGTTCGAGAGTGAAGTGAAAGTTTGCCTCCAACGTTCGCGTTCGTGGTTCCCAACAGAAGCATGCAGACAGCCACCTGACAGATTCGTCATAGTCTAATTGCGCGAATCCGATAGAGGTGTCACAATTGGTGGCCTTGCGCGAGATCACGAGGCTGAGCTATGGCCAGGTCTTGACCTCACAACGCGCTGCGAAGGTCAGACGAGCTAGCAGCGGGCCGACCCTTCCTTGTTCACATTCACTTAACCTCCCTTCTCAAGTAACAAACCCACTTTGCCTCGCACGAAATCCATCGCCTTTCTTCATGACATCAATTTGAAACCCGCAGCAAACGTGTGTGAAGTTCGTCTAGCTACGCAAACAGTGTCGCGTATGACCTGGAACGTGAAGTGAAGTCACCGCGCCGGCCACGCGCGTGCCTTCAGCCTAGGGTCGCACCTGCCTTCTCCCCAGGTGCGTACTTGACTTTTTGTGCCGTTTTCTGCCGCACCCGCGAGCAATCTCTACTTGAGTCTCTTCTCTTATTTGCTTCTTGCCTCTCTACCAACCGACTCTTCTCCGCCCGTCGATCACCCTTGTCCAAGGACACGACTTCGACACTTCTGGATGCGCAAGCTCTAAGGACATCACACGCATCTGGCAGAACACCCACTCCGGCTGTTCCTGGCCGGACTCGCTAGTACGTGCCTTTAATGTCGACTCGGACTCGGACAAAATCTGGGTCTCACAACCTGGCTGGCACCTCCATCTGAACTTGGACTCGCACCTCTCTTGGACCCCTGGAGATAGCAGGCGCCCATAGCACCAGTACAATCGACAGCATTATCAGGCAAGCGGCATCTTACATTATCAGACTTCAAAGCCCCTGCTTCAGCCGCAGTTTTACATTGCTTTTCCACGTCTGTTGCTAACGCGCGCGCACAGCAACTCTCGATCTCGGTCTCGCGATCGAAGTTACCAGAACACGAAAAAGTGGCTCGACGGCAAGTTTAGATTCCAAACAAGGACGGGCTTGCCGCTTTGTCCGCAGGGTTCATTCTCTGGTCTTAGTGACTGTAGACATTCGAGCTTGACGGGCCACGACTATCATCAAACTCCGGTCACGTCAAGTGTCCTTGATCGCATTTCCACTTCAATCACGGAGAGCGTGGCTTCTGAAGATTCCTCCATGGCTTCCAACAGCAGCTCTCAGAGCAGCGCTCACGACAACATCCGCGTCGCGTCTGCCAACCCCATGATCGTCGACAGCAGCGACGAAGAGGGTGACCCGCTTGCTGACCTTTCGAAACTTGGCCATCCTGGTCTGGAGGTTGGAGGCCCGGAGGGTCACACTTTGATCGGAAAGGGTGTGTCTGTCACTCAGAATGGCGCTGGTGATGTTGACATGCCAGACGCCGACAATGCCGACGACAAAGGTAGCCCCGCCGAAGACGATGACAATGTCACTGAGTATTCTTTCAAGTCGGAAGACTACCCTCATGAGAGCGAACTTGAGGAAGATTTCGAGGACGACGACGTGCGCTCTCATATCAGTCTCTCAGATGATGAGCCAGAAGTCCCGCCGGTCAATACTTCTCCCTTCGCAAACATGATTCGCGAGCATCGCCTGGCATATGAGCATGCATTTGTGAAGATTTTCCCACACCCACTTCACGGCTCTTGGGAAGCTACAGAAGCTTACCAAGAGGCAATGGACCGCGAGTGTCATCAATACCTGAAGCTTTTCAAAGTGGAAGACTGGATTATCCCACGTAACCAAGCAGAGTCCGCCATCGCTGGTCTGTTCGAGCGAACACGCCTCCGCTCAGACGGCGAAAAGATCTACGGCCCGCAGGGAGTCTACACTCGCACTTCCTACCGCCAGCCTGCTCCATTCCCTCAGAATCAACTGCCAGTCACTCTTCCAGCTACATCACCCCATCAAGGGTCACGCTCACAAGCCGGTATGCGGCCCATCGCACCTCCGGGTGTTACTATGGGGCGTCCGATGCGTCAGCAGATGCCGTTCGCCCAGAGCAACCATTATGGACACCGAAGTACGCTTCTTCCTGCACTGCCTGGCCATATGCCCCGCGGAACCCCTTACGCGCAGTCAACGAAAACGCCGCATCAGTCTCTACATGGGATGAAGACGGACCCAGGCGCCCAAGGTAGCTCTTCGAAGACTTCCCGCAAGCTGAAAATTACCGTCGGCGACCCACTGCACGGAGGCACGAAGGTGAGAATGGCACCGCCCGCTCTGCCTGCCTTGAAGGCACCTGTTCCGCCTTACCCCGTCCGCACGAGACCCGACACTCGCAGAACCGTCGGCAAGGCCGGCCGTGGTAAGATTCGCCGCCAGGCTGAAGCCGACGAGTTCCCGTGGAACCGCGAGCTCGACTTCGTTCAGGCCAAAAATGACGCCAAGGAGAACGATCCCTGGGACTACTCGGTCTACGATCCCAACATGCTCGCGGCGATGGCTCGGACTCGTGTCCGCAATGAGCCGGTCGTCGATGTGCTGGAGAAGGAGATTTCTGAGAAGCAAAGTAGGTACAATCTTGTCAAGAGCGCTCTCGACAGACAATTTGACCATCTTTTAGAAATGTCCCGCAAGAACGGCAAAATGAAGGCCGCCCCCAAGGTTGATGCAAGCTCCGAGGATGAGGCCGCAGTCGATGAAGCTGCAGGCGACGAAGCTGGTCCCTCTACCAAAGGAGGGAGGAAGAAGAGCCGCTCTGGCGCTGAGACTGGGAATGATCCTTACCATTCCGGGAACTTTGCTTTCGCCTCCCCTGAGGACCAAACCCTCGCTTCTACAATGGGCGCGCGCTCTGTTGACGAATTGATCGAAGCCGGCGAGGCTGACAAGATCTCACTCGACGAGCTCTTCCGCATCAAGATCTGCTGGAGCCCAGGCAAGAAAGGCAACTCTCAGGACCTCGAGCAGGCTAAATTTTCTGTCAAGGACACGGTCGTCACCCGCAAGATGCTGACGAGGACTCCAATCCTCACTCACCGCGCGAGCGAGTGCCTCATCGATTTCTGCCCGGACCTCCTCTGGCGCGACATCCTCCTGCGCATCCTCAGCGAGGGCGGTTTCAGCAACAAGGATATTCGCGACCGCTTCTGCCTCAACGGCACTTTCTCCGACAGAGCCACGGTCGCCAAGCGCCTCGGTGCCGCCCTGGGTAAAGACACCAACCCGCCTCGCGGCAAAGGCAAGGAGGCCGCTGCCGACTGGTGCGAGACTAATAGGGATGACTTCGACAACTACCAGGCGTTCTTCGGCAAGCGCCCGCCGGCTCGTCGTACCGCTCAGGGTCGCAAGAAGGCCCGTCTTGAGAATGGCAAGGGTGAAGTGAAGGATGAAGAGGATACGCCTGAGAAGTCTATTGCTGAGACTGGCAAGGGAAAGGGCAAGGCTGTTCAGCCGGCTGTCGACGGCGCTAATGATGACGCCGAGAGTGTCGATGAGGATTCTGACGAGGCCGAGCAGGCAGAGGCTGAGGACGACGCTGTGTCTCTGCAGGATTCTGACGACCTTGATGCGATGTCTGATTGAGAGGTGTCAGCTTTTCTACTGATGACGGAACCGCGTTTCCTGTCTGCGGACATTGATTGAACTTGGGGATGACAAGGACTTTCTCTTCTCTCCTCTTCTATCGGGTGTGTTGGGCAGTACGACGTGCGCAGAGGATTCCACCAAGTGGACGTTTGCTGCTTGTCATGCTCAACACGCCTGCTTTTTGGCTCGGAATGGCTTTATGAGATGATTTGCCGACTTTGATGCGCACAAAGTGGCAGTTTTTTCCTTTCACGAAGACCTGGCCGTTTGGAATGCAGAATTTTAGGTACGATACCCCAGGCGTATGAAATGATTATGGTTGATGCTTTTGTTTTGCCATTCTACTGGAATCATGACGTCTTTTCATTGTATTCGTGTGTTAGAAGTGCATGTTCAGATTGTCGCTTCCACCACGCCCGGTTTCTTTCCAGCCATGAGGTGATCATGGATGCTCCTGCTCTCTATTGGACTTCGAGGCTAAAGGCCATGACGAGTACCTGACTATACTGTGCTCTGATGTTCCCGCAACACTGCCATCGACAAGACCGCAAAAGACACCATAATCAAGATCGCTATCATTACCAACAACTATCGTTGCTTCAACATGTCTTCACCAATGTCAATGGACCCCCACGACTCGCCCGATGAATCGGCCCAAACACCAGGCTCCTCCCCCGCCAACGCAATCGTTGTAACGACCGAGATCGAAGTCTCCACAGAGCTCAATGAGTTGAATATCTCCTCACCAACCTCTCCACCACCCGAAGACCGCATGCCGAACCTCACATCGGCCGCATCCCCGCCTCCCAAAGCCTCAATTTCAGACGTCGATGAATCCATCCACAAAATCGACGAGCCTCCGGCGTTAACAATTAGACCCACCTCACTGGGCTACACACCCCCAAAATCAAGCCTCCCGCCCTGGACCTACACTTCACCGCGGCTCATGGACCACGCCGTCCGCCAACCTTCCGCCATGTCCCACCGAGCCTACAAACCCCCTCCCCAAACACCAAACAATCGATCGGCAACACCCGCGCCACTCCACAAAGAGCTATTGACCGAGCACGGCCTGCACGGCCAAACAACATACACCTCCATGCCGCTCGAGCAAATCGAATTCGACCCCGACGACTACTTCGACAAGCAGATGCTCGAAATAACGGACGAGAGGCCGATGGGCGGCAACTATTTGACAAGCGCGAAGCACACGCAGGACGTCAAAAATCTCGCCGATGAGTACAAGGACGCCTTCGACGAGCAGATCGGATGGGAACACGAGTTCCTCGACCACCTGAAGAAGAACTCGCTCGATCGCTTGCCGATCACGTGGCATATGCGGTTTGCGAAGGAGAATGTGAACATCTCGCCGCAGTACAGAGACACATAGGATGCGAAGGGCAGTGGAAAGGTGGTGATCAAGGGAAAGCATTGGGACACTAATTACTGCAAGACGGAAGTGATCAGGCACGGCAAAAGCAGGAAACTGCTCAAGAAAAAGCACAAGAAGTTCACTTCCCCGATCACAAAAGACGTCACACAGGGCCTCGAGCGCTACGCAGCCGCCCTCGCCGCAACCCGCACCCTCACCGCAGCCACCGGCATCACCGCCTCGCCTCTCCTGCCCCCAGCCCCTGACTCCCCACCCTCACCCCCAAACTCACCACCCTCCCCACGCCCAACCAACCGAACCCTCACCCCCTCCCCCTCCAACCCCCGCCCCACCGTAAAAATCACCGACTGGCGCATTCACGCCCACCGCACGCTCTCCTACCTCGTCCAGCTCGAAAACACCCCCAGCGCCCCCCTCTGGTTCCCCGCCACAAGCCCCGTAACCCAAACCGCAGCCTAGTCCGCCGCGATCGCGTCCTTCTGGCTCGCTTCCCCGCGCGAAGAAGCTTTCCTCTCGCTCACCTTCTTCCGCGACCCAGCAGCGGCGCCGACGTACGCGAATGTCGTGTGGGGCAGCGAGGTGAGCGAGGGGGGCCGGGTGTTGAGGTTTTTGGTCTCGGGGCCGGGGATGGAGGGCCTGAGGAGGGTTGAGGGCGGGAGTTTGGGGAGCGAGTGGGAGGGGGCGCTGAGGAGGTATTGGGTTGAGAGGGAGAGGGGGGAGGCGTTGAAGGAGGTGGGGGCCGAGTTGGGGAGGAGGGGGTATGGGGAGTTGGTGTGGTTGGGGGAGAGGGATGGGGGGAGTAGGCCGTTTTCGAGGTCGGTTTCTCTAAGTTCTGAGAGTGAAGATTGGGGTGAGTATGAGGTGGACGACGAGGAGGAGGATGGAGGGGATGAGGAGATGTTCAAGAGTGGTGGAGAGGCAGGGCCGATTGACGGGAAGCAGGCTCATGGGCTTGAGGTTGAGCGGAGGGACAGTGGTGGGTCGATGGAGGTGGAGGGCGGCGATGATGTGGAGATTATGGACGAGGATGAATAGATAACGGAGGGGTTTGGAAAGTCTTTGAATCGTCAATACATCCAGTAAAACACTCTCTATCTTCTGCTTTGTCTATTCAGATAGCAGATCACTGTTCCCGGAATCCTCTTCACTTGCTCCTCTTGGGCACCCTAAACAACCAATAGAAACAAACAGCAGCGGCAATGTTAACACAAATGTAAACCCACATGAGCCCAAAATCCCTCCATCGGTCAGCAAAATCGATCCCCACAGCAGCAAGATAGTCCGTTGTCGACTCCACAGGACAGTACTTGCACATCTCCACCGCATCAGGATTCTCAACGTAACCGCCTGCAAGCTCCACGTAACTCGCAAGATACTGCGCGCACGTCTGCGCGCCAGGGGAATCCATAGTCAGCAGTTCATCCGCCGCGCACCTCACGGGTGCCTCGCCGAGCGCGGCGGAGAGGAATCCGCCAGCGAGGTAAGTGAAGGGGTTGACGCGGTACATGAAGATCCAGAAGCGTGGCAGGCTCTGTGAAGGCACGAGGATGCCGCAGAAAGCGTACATCATGATTCCCAGCACGTTTCCGAGCGCAGAAGCGGCTTCTGAAGTGGGAGCGCCAGCGATCAGAGCGTGTGCGAGACTGCTGCCGAAGAGGAAAGCGGTCCAAATGATGAGGAAGACGAGCGTGCTCCTGGTGTTGACGGTGCCGGTCCACTCGGCGTTGCGGAAGAGGCCCATGGGGTAGAACCAGACTAGGAAGCAGATGACTGCGACGCCGGTGTTCCAGACGAGCTCGGTCAGGACGTTGGAGAGGACGAATGCGGCCCAGTGGTAAGTGCGACATTTTCGTTCCCGGGCTTCGTAGAGTGTTCGTTGGATGACGAACATGGGAATGACTTGTAGGATGAGGGAGATGACGACAAATAGGAAGACCAGGACGCCAAAGGCCTGATTTTGCAGGCCTTGTTGGGTGTTGTTGGACATAAAGAATGAAAAGCCTATGAGAAGTGACTTGTAGCTTTGTTAGCATATTCCAATATGCAGCTTGGCTAGGGTACTCACAGTGCCAATGGTCAGCAAAGCCTTCGAATTGATGTATGCTGGGGATCGCCAGTATTGCTGAAACGTTCGTTTTGTGGCGTACTTGATCTGATCAGAAAATGGAGCGGCAAACTCCAAATAGTCGGACTGATCTCCCGGGTGATTGTCCTCTCGTAGATGTTGCGACATCTGCTGTAGTTCCGACTGGACCTGCTTGTACTCCCCGCTGGATCTCCATACCGCTGGCCAATCGATGTTGCTAGAGATTCCGGGTGCTGCACCAATGGTTTCGAGCATGTACTCTGCTGGGTTGGCGTCAGGTGGCATATCCTGACCGCCGTTACGGACGAAGTAGTCTATCAATGTTTTGGAGTTCGCGCCGATTTCGCCGAAATACACCGTTTTGCCTCCTGTGCTCTCGTTAGCCGGCTGGCAGTAGATAGTAGTGAAAAAATTCGGTACCTTTAGCAAGAAGTAGAAGCCTGTCAAAGCGCTGAAATAGAATCGCCGAGGGCTGATGAATCGTGCAAAGAACGGCTTGACCGCTTCTAGAGAGTTTAGTCAAGAGATCGCAGATTGACCACGAGGTCTGGCTGTCCAGTCCCGATGTTGGCTCGTCCAAGAACAATAGCAACGCCGGACGGGCCGCGAGCTCGACTCCGATAGTGAGGCGTTTGCGCTGCTCAACATTCAGACCTTCGCCGGGAACGCCCACGACGGCATCGGCGCAGTACTGCATGTCGAGCATGTTCACGACCTCGTCGACGTAGGCTAGCTTTTCTGCTTTCGAGTACCGGCTGGGCTGTCGTAAGAGTGCGCTGAATTGCAGAGTCTCGCGTACGGTGGCGGTAGGTAAGTGCAGGTCTTGCTGTTGCACATATCCGGTCTTCCTTTGGAACGACTCATCGCGGGGCGCGGCGTCGACGAGGATATCCCCAGTCACGACACCGACGGTAACGCGGCTCGCCAGGACATCCAGAAGTGTGGTTTTGCCAGCACCGCTGACGCCCATCAAAGCTGTCAGTGTACCAGGCTTCACCCAGCCGTCAACCTGGTCAAGGATGACTCGCTCTCCATCGCCAGTCTTTACTGTGTATGAGACATCCTGCCAGTGTAGAATTGAGGTCTGCTTCTCGACGTTCGCTGTCTTTGCTTCCTTCTCATCGGTCAGCTGGCTGCGACGTCCTGGCTGTATCTGGTGTTCTTCGTCAGCCACGAGGACAGAATCCTCCTTGCTCTTCAACGCTCCTCGCTTGAACACCAAGACTTCACCCTTCGATCTCGCAGCGGCTACGATCTCGCTCACAATAAGGTGAGCCGCGCATAGACCGATGATGAAAGCGATCTGAATGCCAATGTTACGCCACTTGTGGCTGTTGACATATCCGAATGCCCCTTGGACGTATGTTGCACCATCGACAAAAGCTTCGCCAGGTCTGGCGCCTTTCACTGCACACGCCATGGCCGTTTGCGGTAGTTCCGTGTAGTTGGGGCCAGCCGGAACGAACTCATCGCAGGGGAATTGGCGTCCCACGAATTCGTTTAGCATTGCGCTCTCGAAGCCGTAGTATGCAGGGTTGACTTTGCGGAGGTTAGCATGACTTTCCTATCCAAGGTGTAGACCCGGTGTAAATGACTTACTCCAGCGTATCCAAGACGCCCAACCACGCATGTAGTCCACAGGAATAGCAAAGCCGGTGTATAGCACCATGGCGATTAAGACGACACTCGCAGGAGCGAGCGCTTGCTCAATGGTTTTCGTCAGAGAAGCAAACAGTCTGAAAAACATCGACATGCTGAGCGTCAAAAGGGCCGAATTCATGGAAAAGAAAAAGAAGCGACCAGCTTCGCGCCGCAGGTTGACCATGAAGTAGTACAAGACGACGGTCACGAGTGCGTTCGTAATCTTATACGGCAGGTCCATTATCATAGAGGCTGTGGCCTCCGCGCTCGGGTGATAGAGCACATAGCGCTTGTGCTTTTCCACGATGGTACGCTTCGCGTAGAGTCCGATGATCTCTAGGATGCTGCCGAAAGCGTTCAGCAGTATAAGGATGAAGATGGCAGCTCCACGAGAGCGGAAGCTGGATGTGGTGATATCCATATTGAAGAAAATGCTGGCCACGACGAGAGCTTCAGTCAAGTTCATCGCGAGCATGACAAAGGGAACGCTTGGATCGGCTTTCAAGCGCTGCCAATCTCTCCATAAGCAGAGCTGTATTTGTCTCCAGTACGACATCGTGTACGGTGATCGAACACGCTGTTTTCGAGACTTCTCTCGCTGTCGTCGTTGTGCGAACTGCTGGAAGCTATCTGACATTGACGGGTGGCTTGTATTGTAGTCGGCGATTTGGCGTAGAAGTCTGCTACGCTCTCCACTAGCATGCCACGCTTTCGCGAAGTCGTTTGCGGTACGAGGTACCTTGTCCTCCAATCCGGGCATGGGAATCCTCTGATCAGAACTTGACATAGACGTCAAGAAGTCGGGTGTTGACTGGCCTTCAGGGCAAACGAAACCAAGGCGTTCGAAGTAGGCCTGCGCTTGCTTTGCCGGACCGAAATAGATTTGCCGTCCCTCATACAGCACGCAAACGCTATCAAACTTATCATAAGCAGCTTGTGGTGCCTGATAGATTGCGACAACGCTCGACGTCCCAAACACCGTGCTCTGTGTACGCAGCGTCCGGCAGAACTCGATAGCATTTGCACTATCGAGGCCTCTAGTGGAATTATCCCAGCATTGCAACGGAGCACCGCTCAAGTTCGCTTCAGCAATGGTGACTCGTTTTCTCTCGCCTCCAGAAACGCCTCTGACGAAGTCGTCGCCAACGCGTGTGCCTTTGATGTGAGAGATTCCTAGAAGCGACATGACGATATCCTTCATATGAGCTGCATACCGTTCACGGGTGATACCGGCAGGTAATGAATACGGTGTCCTTGACAGTGCTGCGAAGTACAATGTCGTGTCCACACTTAGCATCGAATAGTGCGCGTCAACTTCGGCGGTGTAGATAGCTTCACCTCGGAACTGTGATCTCAAGACTTCTGGCGGGATGCCGCTGTAATTGAGCTGAGACTCATCGCCGATGTTGAGACCGTGTGTGTCACCAGCGATGGTTTTCAGCAGTGTGGAGCAGCCAGATCCTGGAGGTCCCAGAACACACAGCATCTCGCCAGGTCTGACTAGACCTTCAAAATCACGAAGGATGTCGACCTTCTGTCCGCGATCGCCAAACACTCTTCGTGCCAATTCAGGTATCTTGAAGGGCCAGTTGCCGACGGTTCGCTGGAAGTCGGTCTCGCTGCCGTATCCGAAGACGTGGAGCTTTTCGTAAGCTACTCCCATGACACGGGCAGGGTCGGAGGCGTACACGACATCATGGAAACGCCTCGCCCAGAGCTTGGAGTCGAACTTCTCGGATGCTGGATCGAGCGGGCTGCCTTCGGGGGCATCAAATGGTGAAGCATCGCCCAAATGCTTTGAATCAGCAGAGATGCGGCGCGCGAGCTGTGCGATGTCTATGTCCGTGTCGATAGAATCGGGAGTTCCGGGTCCTTTGGATATCGTTTCGTCCGCCTGTGTGGCCATTGTTGCAGTCCAGTGCGATTTATCAACCCTTGGTGAGCGAAGTATTGAGATTGATTGGGAAGGTACTGTGAAAGTCTGGAAGTGCGAAATAAATAATGGATATTGGTTGAGAAAATTACTTGACATTCTCCTAAGGAACAACACAGGCACGTCAACGGCGCCGTCGGACAGCGAGGTGATAATTGTTGCGATGCATTATCGTACGAAAGCCGGGCCCGCGGCCACCGAGTCTTGGGAGAACGCTTGGGGGCAGCTCACAGACACTCTGGTGGCAGGCTGCCAAATTCGAGCGCCGTAGACAGCAGCTTCAAAGGCATGGCAAGTCGAGCATTACCATCCAGTCTTAATCATTATAGTTGTGTCTTGATAATCCGTGTAGAGAGTCGTTTTCTGGAGCAACCCACCACTCCTTCGACGGTTTGTAGGCATTGGTGGGCTTTCGTAAGATGAGAGCGTTCAGCATTGGCGAACATCCCGAAGCCCCATATTGAATCAATCCCTTGCGCTCAAAGGCGTGGAAGCATACGATCAATTCCCCCAGACCTTTAAAACAGATGTCTATTGGAAGACCGAGTGGTACCGAGTGAGCACGTGACACTGTCGGCGAGCGCCCGAAGTGTGTTGGCAGGGGAAAGGGTATGTGAAACGCCAAGACTGCACCCTACCCGCCGCCCGTTTATCTGCAGGTGAAGTCAAAGTGACAGCACACAGCATTTCCAGGCTGACAGATATCCTTCCGGTTGGCATGCAGCATCATAGCCATCATAGCCTGACAAAGGACGGTCGATGCGGAGGCGGCTTTTCGCCTGATCCGCGCGATCCGGGCAGACGGGAAAGTTGGCGCGCCAGAAAAGGCTGGGCGCCAACTCTTGGGTGTGGCTTACCTTGACTTTGCGGTGCGGTGGCCAGGCACGCGCAGGAAGGCAGACAACATCACGGGGGCTGACCGATCGTCGCGGGCCAGAGTCTCTTGGATCTCTCTCTCTCTGTCAGAGTCGCGTCTCTTACATACCTTCACCTCCTTACGCACACCGTACATCACCACTTTCTTCCCCACCCTTGCTCTCTGATGCAACGCCGTCTGCTGTGACAATCTCCCCCAAACCCGACCCCGGCACTACCCGTCAGACTACGCAGGTCCCGCGCGGGTCGCCACCTCACACACATCACACTACTCATGGGTTCCATCTTCTGGTCCTCCACCCGGCGGTGGAAGGTGCGGTATTGGATCTTCGTCGCTGCTCTGCTTTACGTCTCTTACTGTTACGTGCGTGGTATGCCTCTCTTCAGCACCAACCTTCCGCCTTACACCGGCACCTATGACGTCGGCACAATCGACCTCGAGGTCCCTCTCGAGGAGCCGCGCCGCATTGGCGAGACGGTGAACACCGAGACTGGCGAGCCCGCCTTTCAAGTCGACACAGTACTATTTTCTATTTTCTACCCTGCTGTGAATGGCGCCCAAGGTACCAAAGAAAAGCACCTCTGGGTGCCCAAGCCCATCGCGTTGCACGCCGAGGGCTATGCGCGCTTTGCTCACATGAACAACTGGTTGGCCAACAATGTCTTCGCGCTCGGCTTGTGGACACTTGTTGGCGGCAATGAGGTGCCTGCCGAAGTCGACGTGAGGATGCACGGTACTCCTAGAGGCTCTTACAAGTACGGCGACAAAGCAGAGCAGCACTCGGATGACTACGGCTTGCCTGAATTCCCCGTCATCGTCTTCTCCCATGGCATGGCCTCTTCGCGCACAAGCTACACGCAGTACTGCGGTGAAATGGCGTCACGTGGTAATGTTGTTGTTGCTATCGAGCACAGAGACGGCAGCGGCCCTGGGTCGCTGCTGATGAGCAACGGCACTGCCAAAGGCGTTTTCCACATTGGAGAGGACCAACTTGATCCCAAACCGGACACTCCGAAGCTGAAAGAGCTGCAGCTCGCAATGAGGCAGGCCGAGGTCGAGGAGACCGTCAAGGTTCTGCGGAGAATCAATGAGGGCGAAGGGCTAGCTGTGTACAAGTCAAACCCGCGCCAGGAAGGTGAAGTCCTTCAGGAGTGGAGACACCGCCTGAACATGGATCGTGTGGCCATTGCAGGCCACTCTTATGGAGCTACCCTAGCGCTGCAAGCACTGAAGGGCGCACCTTCAGAAGAGCTTCCTTTCGTAGGAGGCATCATTCTCGACCCTGGCAAATCCTCCGGCCCGCTGAACCACGACGTAAAGGTTCCCATCTTGATCATCCACTCTCAATCCTGGTCTTCCAAGCACTCTATCTTCCACGGGCGCCCTCACTTCCAAGTTGTGAAAGAGCTCGTGGAAGGCGTGATGGAGCGCAAGAAGTTCGCGTGGTTCCTCACCTCCAAGGGAACCACTCACCCCTCGGTCACCGACGCGCCGCTCATCGAGCCCATGCTGCTCTCCTGGACCACAGGCAGCACCATCGACGCTCACGAGGGCGTCAACCAGTACGTCAAGGTCAGCGAGACCTTCATGCAGTACCTGCGTGACGGACACAGGAAGGGCGTGCTCAAGGAGGAAGTCAGCCACCCTGCTTACGACGAGGAGACGAGGCATATCGCGAACCCGGACATCGCGAAGTACTGGCAGGTGCACGTCTCTCCCAGTACTTTCTGCGCATTTCCCGGGCTTTGCGGTGTTGAAGAGGACGACCACAAGAAGCGAGCAGTCGAGTATGAGGCTTGATGCTTGATGGGATTTCGGAACGAAGGTTATTCATGATTGTACGGTCAACTTTTTTTTTATGATTAGGAACGGCGGAAGACACTCCAATGCATCGCCAGCGAGGTGTACGGTTGTCAAAAAGGTCATTTCTATTATGGTTTTAGAATAGTCGATCACAATGATATCCCTATACCCACTCGCATTGCTGTAAACATCCTATTCCCCTTCTCTTTGCGCTCGCAGACATCCTGCCAAGCTGAAATGTTGGTCACGTTCTCGCGCGCCTGCCTTCCCCACGCCAACGCGCGCCTCTCACAGCTTCACGCCAGCCATTCCGCGACCGCAACCGGACAAACCGGACCAACATTCCACGACCACGGCCACGCCAGTTGCCCCGAACCACAATCAGCCTCAGCACACCTCCAACTTCAATATCAGTCACACACCGATTCACACCAAAACCCACCACACCTCTCACAAAACCACCATGGCCAACCCCCCCAAGATCCCCGTCTCCAGCGCCTCCATCCCCCCGGCCGCAAACCCCCAAACGGCCAACACGCTCCAAGACCAAATCACGCTCGCGCTGCTCTCCAATGGCGGCATCGCGCGCATCCAGACGGCGCTCCGCCAGCGCCTCGACGAAGCCGGATGGAGCGAGGCGCTGCGCGAGTACGTGACGCAGCTCTTCAGATCGGGCGAGTGCGCGACGTACTTCGAGGCGCTGGAGAAGGTGCGGGCCAAAGTCAGGTTGGAGGGCAGGGATGAGAATGTGGAGTTGGCGGGGGAGTTGGCTGTGCCGGTTGCGGCGGCGGAGGGGGGCGTGGAGGCTGTTAGGAGGGAGTTGGAGGGGGTTTGTGTGTTGGAGAAGAGAAGGGAGGGGGCTTGAGAGGGGGTCATGGATACTGAGAGCTGTGATGCTGGGTGCTTGTCGTCGGCACTGGTCTGGCCGACTTGGTCGATTATGCGGTTGCGGCTGGCGGGCATGAGAGTACCGGCCAACACGCGCGCGGTAGTAAGATCAACACGAAATTCGGTCACTGCGAGACTGTCGAAAAAGGGCATTGACGCCGTCCCGCGACAGTTCACCAAACATGAAGTGCGCCGGGCGAACTGCATTCGCAAGAAGGACAGTGATCTCGCAGAAGACGACATCAGCGCGTCAGAAGGCGATTCGAAGTTCGGCCTACAAAGCGCATAGAACGCGTGTTAAGGGAATGAACGCAACACAATTGTTCACTGGAGCTAGTGGAAGCTTGAAGGCCGCGACAATCGAAGAGACATCACTGGCAAGAGGAGCAGGGCAGACGCGCACACACAACTCGCGACAGCAGCTTGTTTGCTTTCATGCCTGGAAGTCGATAAGATGCGCGCGCGAAGCTTGACAACATGGAGATCTGCCAGACGACGGGAGAGCACGATTTCTCGGTCTAGAGATGCTTTCGGTGATACATCGTTGGCATGATCTCGGCGCATGCGCGACAGGAGGAACACCATCCCAAGGCGCATGGACAGCTTTGGCGATTTTGCACAGCATTATCAAAATAAATCAATAGCCATTGGCAATTCTACCATTATCATGCCTCAATTTCTCACGCGCGGCAGCCGCTGCTTTACAAGCGTCTCACGGAGTGCTACGTCGTGACCGCCGAGACGTCAGACCCCATGCATTTTAGGGTGAGACAACGCTGTCTGCAGGGAACCTGGGTGTTGAGGAAGGATGATGACTTGCAATGTGCCGCTGTTTTCCATCATTGGATTCTTGCAGACTGTCTTCATGTGAGCACAAAAGAATGGACGACAATAGAGCACTAAGCCAAATTACTGCATGAAAGGCGCATTAGTATTATTATCGAGGATTCACAAGCATCTCGAGCCGCGAATGCTTGGGCCGTGCGAAGCATTCGCCAACGGAGACGAGCTCCGCTTGCAGAGCTGGCGGGCGAGCTGTCTGGCTGTTTGCTTGCAAGTCGTCGTAATCCTCTGCAAGGTCCAATGCAGATCGCGCGTGAGACCCGGTCCACGAAACCACCAACCGCCCACTCAGCGCTCACGCAACCCATGTGAAACCGTCTGGTGCCCGCCGGGCCCTGTCCGTGTGCCAGAGAATGATCATGCTCGTGCCTGATGATCAGAGCATGCGTGCTCATGAGAGGAGTATCGTGGTGGAGTTTCTTCCCTCTCCCGCCTCTCTTTCTGTTTCCCCATGCCATTCCTTTAGCATCACCTTTGTGGTAAAACCCTCTCGTTTCATACTATTCCCTCATCTTCTGGTCGCTGTTTGGCGTCGTTTGCTACTTGATCAGCTCACGAGTCCCATGGAAGACCGCTGCCAGCCTCACGCCCTCCATTAACCGTACTACCCTCTCTTTACCACATTCCTTTATTGTTACCTTTCAATCACAATGCAAGGCTTGACTACTGGCACGACGCCGCGGGCGGCGTCGAAAGCCGTGATTCTGATGGCCGTCGGGACGATCCTACTCCTGGCCACACATCTCTGCTACAGCTATCGCTCCCTGGCGGCCTGGAAAATCCCAGCGACACTTTCGAAAGGGACGCCACAAGCAGCACCAGACAATGTGACCCTGTCTTCGGAGGAAGTTTCGCAAGAAACTGAACAAGAAGAAGACCTCCCTTGCCAGCATCTGGAAGGCGGCGAGGACGTCGTCGTCGTGATGCGAACCGGAGCCACCGAAATCAAAGACAAGCTCCCCGCCCACCTCAACACAACCTTCAAGTGCTACAACGACTACATCATCCTCTCCGACTACGAAGAAGAATTCGCCGGCCATCAAGTCCACGACCTCCTCTCCTCCGTCGACGACTCCGTCAAATCCTCCCACCCCGACTTCGAACTCTACCGCCGCCTGCAAGCCCACGGGCGCGCCGCCCTCGACGACTCCGAACTCTCCGGCGCCATCAGCGCCGAAAGCGGCCCCATCGGCAAACTCGACAACGAAGGCTGGCGCCTCGACAAATGGAAGTTCCTCCCCATGGCCGTGCGAACCCTCGAGCTCCGCCCCAACGCCAAATGGTACGTCTTCGTCGAGCCCGACACCTACCTCATGTGGTCCAACCTCCTCGACTGGCTGCGCACCCTCGACCCCTCCGAACCCCTCTACTACGGCAGCGAAGTCCAGATCGAATCCGACGTCTTCGCCCACGGCGGCTCCGCCTTCCTCCTCTCGCGCCCCGCCCTCCAGCGCGCCGCAGCCCTCTACACAACCCACGCCCCCGCCTGGCACGCCCTGACATCCGCCCACTGGGCCGGCGACTGCCTGCTGGGCAAAGCGCTGCTCGAATCCGGCGTCCCCCTCACCTGGTCCTGGCCCATGTTCCAAGGCGGCAACCCGCACACGATGGACTTCGCCGAGACCAAGCCCGGCGCCGCCGGCGCCGACCACAGCCTCTGGTGCGCCCCGGCCCTCTCCTACCACCACCTGGCGCCCGCCGAGATCGCGTCCCTCTTCGCCTTCGAGCAGGCCTGGCTGCGCGAAGCGCAGTCCTCGCGCTCCGCGGCCGGCCCCTCCCTCTCCTGGCGCCGCGCCGCCCGCCTCCGCATCCACCACCAGGACGTCTTCCGCTCGTACCTGCTGCCGCAGACGGCCGCGGGCCCGCGCAGCGACTGGTCGAACGGGAGTGGGGACTTGGTTAAGGGGACGGAGAACATCACGCTGACGGAGTGCAGGGAGCTGTGCGAGGGGCGGGCGGCGTGCGTGCAGTTTGCGGTGTCGGAGGAGGGGTGTTGGTTTGCGAGGGAGGGGAGGGTGGGAAGGGAGATGGAGGGGTGGGAGGCCGGGTGGTTGCCGGGTAGGGTTGGGGGGTGGGCGGATGGGAAGGGGGTTTGTGGGGTTGGGGTTGGGGGGTGGACTGTTAGTTGAGGTGGTGTTTGGGGGTGGAGGTTTTTTTTTTCATTAGGTTATTTTTCTTTGCTTTGGGATGGGGAAAATCTCTTTCGTCGAGTGGGAAGGAGTTTGGGAAGAGGATAGATACAGCCAGCCAGTCAGCCAGCCAGCCCTGCGGGAACACAGCACGCGAATCGGGGCGAGAGATGCACTGCACTAGCGTGCATCCATAAACACATCTACCTTATAAAAGTACACAGCAGCATCCGGACGGAATACATCCTCTACTGTCCCCATCCCACCCTTCCATTCCCTCCCCATCATCAGCCCACGTCATCGCCCCAAGAAACCTCACCGCCCAAAATCAACCACCACCTCCCGCGCCAGCCTCCCCCCAAGACACGCCGCAAACTCCGCCATCACGCCCTTGATACTCCCCGCATCCGTCTCGCTGCCCTCCTGCCAAGAGACAATATCTCTCGTCCTATGAACCCCTCCCCTCCCCAAATAGATCTTCATGTCGTCCAAGTCAACCTGCTCCCGAAGCTCAGCAAGAGACAGCACGCCCGGCATCCCCAGCTCAAGCAGCGAAAGCCCCGACGCTGTAGCAGCCGTGGGAGTCGGGTGCAAGGGCGTCGGGTACAGCGCCTCCTCATCAGGCACCTTGTCGTCCTCCCCGCCATCAGCAAGAATCCCCTTCGCCCTCCCCTCCCTCTCCCTGCTCGCGCTCACCCACCTCCCTCCCCTCCTCCCCATCGCCCCCTCCAACGCCCCCTCCAACCGCCCCCACCCCCCGCCCTCGAAATCCAGCACCTCCTGCGGCCTGTAAGCAGCCTTGTACCGCATCTTCTCGCACCCGTGGATGTAGTAGCCCATGTAGTAATACGCGTAGCCGGCTTCGGCCGCGAGGGCGATTTCGCGCAGCGCGCTGAGCTTGCCGAGACTCCACTTTTCGTACTCGGGCGCGTAGATGAAGTAGACGCCGGAGACGGCGTGCGGGAGGAGGTCGAGGACGGCGAGGGCGATGAGGGCGCCGTCGAGGCGGTAGGGTTGGTGGTAGGAGCCTAGCGCCTGGCCGGAGGGGGTGGTGCGGGCGGTGAGGGGGGAGGAGCAGAGGAAGCGCTTGAAGCCGGCGCGGGAGATTTCGGCGGGCGATTCGTGGTGGACGTGTTGTTGGTAGGAGGCGAAGAGAGCGTATTTTTCTTCCGTGAAGGTGGCGGGTTCGAGGGGGGCGGTGAAGGTGTGGGCGGGCTGGGGGAGGGTGGGGGAGGGGTTGGGGGGCGTTTCGCTGGCGTGGATGCTGGTTTTGAGGTCGAAGGTGGCGTTGGACTTTTTATCGCTGGGGAGGGAGGGAAGTTAGTTGGTTGATCGATGGGATTGAAGTGCGAACGACGTACCTTTTGGTCTTTGGTGTCTTTTGGCTGGCTTGTTTCATGTATTCCTCTCCGAGGACGAATCGATTCCATCGATAGATGGTTTGTCGTTGATCACGACTGGCTTGGAATTCGGCGGCTGGTAGTCTTGGTGATGGTCAATGTCTGTACTTCAAAAGTCGATAGGAGAGAAATCACCTTATCGTGTAATGCGGGCAGCACGATCTTGAAGCGTCTGGTAGATACAACAGCGTTCCAGAGCTGAATGAGACGTTAGTCGTTGATCACATCATGAAAAGTGAGACCTGGAAAGACGCATAATATCATCGCTTATGCACAACTTACCGTCTCCACCCTCGATCCATGAGCATTTGATAATGCTCAGGATCCAGCGATTTGGACAGTGCATAGTAAGACGCGCCTTGGACAAGTCAACTTCCGAACCGGCAATACGAAACACACAAACGATCATCATGTAATTCTGATCAAACGCCAGCACGCAGACAAGCATGCAGCATCACGAGATCGACGCACGGGAATCGGGAGTTCGCCGACCTGACTCTTCGCCTTTGCAGTAACCGCAGTCACCGCTTTGGTAGCCTATCGGGGAGAAAGCCGGGTGTGTTAGCAAAAAGAAAAACAAAAAACAACAACAAAAACAGACGATCGCATGCTGGTGAGAGGCGTGAGGTCAAGCCCACGCCCTCTCCTTCCCAAAATGGAACGGCGGTCCGGTGGGTGGAGATGTTGATGTGAATAATGGAGGGACCGGGGGAGGAAGGAGAGCACGTGCCCCGTGCGAGCAGCGCGATTGGATTCTCGAGGCGGGCGTACCTATGGGCGTCATGAGGGAGAGAGGCATGCCGGTCGTGGCCTGCATGATGAACGCAGAGAGTGGGAGACCCGTTCGTGGGCGTGGAGACGCGGGCGTTTGCTGGGCGGTGGGATGGAGGCTGTAGACGGGAAGCGGAGTGGATCGGAGGCAGTCGGGCAGGGACGTGAATTCGAAAGCGATGTGTCACAAAGCCGCGGACGAGGTTGATGGTAGTGCAGGAGGAAGAGTGAAGGAACAATAATGGCTGTGGCTGTGACTCTGCTGGTGTAGTGGTGAGAGGCTGCGCTGCGGCTGCCCTCTTTCTTCAGCGCCGCCTCAGACACAGCGCAGGCGTGGGATGACGTTGCTGTACAAGCGACGGGCGAGACGACCTGAGGCACGCCGCACGACTGGATGCAGCTGGAAGAGCAGGCGGCCGGCACTTGACGCGCCTGCTGCCTGAGGTGCATCAAATATTGATTGATAAACCCACCGCGCCGGTGCAGGCGAGCGTGGGAGTAGGCAAAAGATGCATGGGAGCTCGCAACGCCCTCGCGACACACGCGACCACGTGCTCGCCTCTTTTCGACGCTGCCCCTCCAGCTGCCCCGCGCCCGTCGCCGCCCGCCCACGCTGTCGTGTGTCGGTGGCCTGCGCGGCTGGCATGACTACTGCAGCATACTGCACCAGGCCCGCCGGCAGCTGGCATGACTACTGTGCAGCACGGCACCAGGCCCGCCGGCAGCCCGCGCGCCCGCCGTGGACAATTCCCTCCTCTAGTGCCCGGCGAGCCAAAAGCAATTGCCCGTGCTCAAGCGCAACCTAAGGCCAAACCCGACCCTCGGACGGCGGCGGGAGGGAGGGAGGGAAGGCAAAGGCAAAGCCCAGGGCAAGCACGGCGAGCCCCAGACCCGCGACCCGGGCGTTTTGTATTTGACCACCCACCGCCCTCGCGCCCCGACCGCTCGCCATTCACTTCTCCTCCTCCTTCTCTCGCCATGCCGCACCGCTCGCCCAGGGCTCCCCTCCGCCTCACCCGATCACACGATCGTCCCCAGCCCCGTTGACCGCGGGCCTGAGGGTTGTATCCACGAAACCCCCCGTCTCGTCACACCTCACTCCACCCGCCCGCCGAAGCTTGCACGTGCCCACGCTTTCACGACCGCGAGTCCCGCCAGAGCACCGCCGCCTCGGCAGGCAACGACGAGACGACGACACACTCAATCAACCAATTGAACAAACGACTCACCCAACAAATCCAACTTCTCCACTTTCCTTACACCCACCTCCCCGCCCACCATGGCGCAGGAGCCCAAGGCCCAACCCGAGCGGTCAATGCACGCCCGCGTCGGCCGCGACAACCAACGGTACACACAGCAACCCCTCCACTCCCCCAACCCTCAAACAAACAAACCATTGACCCCCTCCCTCCACAGCTACGGCCCCTCCGGCGAACGCCTCGTCGCCGGCATCGTCCCGCTCTCCCCCGACCGCACGCAAGTCCTCCTGATCCAATCCTCCTCGCGCAAAGGCTGGGTGCTGCCCAAGGGCGGCTGGGAGGCCGACGAAGCGACGGAAGCCGACGCCGCCGCGCGCGAGGCCTGGGAGGAAGCCGGCATCCACGTGACCGTCGGCCGCGACCTGGGCGTCATCGAGGAGCGCCGCAGCGAGGCGCAGATCCGCAAGTACGGCGCGCTGGCGCCCAGGGCCGCGTACAGGTTTTTTGATGGGGTTGTGGTCAAAGAGGAGGCGGTGTGGCCCGAGAGTCACAAGCGGACGAGGTGCTGGATGCGGTATAGTCGGGCCAGGGAGTGTTTGGCGGCGAGGCCGGAGTTGTTGGAGGCACTGGAGAGGAGTGGGGTTAAGAGGGATTGAGGGAGATTAGGATGGGGTTATACAGGTTGTGGGTTGAGGGCGCTCGGTTAGTGACGACGAGGGCGCGCCTTTTTCTCTTTTTACATAAACCCGACTGTTGAGGGTGGTTTTTTTTATGGGCTGGGGAAATTTGCTATCGAGCGAAGCATGCATTGGAATATCGAACATCGATTTTGGGCCCAGCGGAAACAATGCTGAGGCTCCCCTGGCACATCTTCATTTGAGGTCTTTTCGTCTCAGATGGACTTTTTCGAAACCCGCCCCTGACAGCCCTGCGCTGCAGTTTTTCTTGATATCAAAACGGCGGACAATCGATCCTCAAACATGATAAGAATCTATCGTCGGACTTCTCAACACTGCTGACGACGTCGCAGCAACAACCAGCATGCAATGCGAGAGATAGCTTGATCGCTGGCCTGAGAGTAACAACAATGACACCGGATCACGAAGCGAACCCCTGTCTCAACCCAGCGGTCGGAGTCCATCGAGTCAACAAGTAGCCAATGGACAGCTTAACCACCCAGTATTCCCTGACAATGCCGCTACAGGCCCTCGAGTGACTTCTGCTCGGAAGTCTTCCAGCCAGTCCTAGCGCATGTCATCGTGGAGGTCCAAGCATCTCCGAGGCAAACAGCTCTGTATCAAGAGTCGGGAGGCGACAGTACTGCTTGCGCCTCCCTCTTGCTGTACCAGCATTGGAGTCGAGCTTCTCAGCGGCAGATCGCTTGTCGACAGAATACCAAGGCGAGAGCAGCCGCGCGAACTGTACTATAGTCTGGGAGCGTGGGTTGCACGGCGCGCACGTCACGGTTCAATTCTTCAGGTCTCTCGGCGGCAGGTCGCTTGTCAAATCTACGTGGAGGCGATGGTAGCGTCACTGAATGGTCTACGTGCACGTCAACATAGCTCTCTTAAGCTTCGTTGCACGTCAAACTCGAGCGTCGAGCGTTTTCCATGGCGGGTCGTTCATCCTGACTATAGATACGGAGGCGATGGTACATGCGCGAGCTGTACGGATCTACAACCAGAACCTCGTCGGCACGTTGAACTCGACGAAGGCGGCAACAGCTCACTCGTCTCAGATGAGGACGAAAACCATCTCCTCGAAGACTTTCGCGAGGGACATCACAGCAAGGCAGCTGAGATGCAGGAGTATCACGACAGCCAAAAGCGTGCGATTATGGCGTTTGGACTGTCGGCTATACGTTAGCTCTTGCTCAGTGCGGAGAGCCGATGGTAGGAACACGTAGTATTATCGCTCTGAGAGACCTAGGGCGAGTCCACGTACAGTTCACCGCGTGAAGTCCACTTCTGCAACTCCTGGCATCCACTCTCAGACTACCTCGACGAAGTCGGGACGGAGAGCAACTACCCTCAGACTCAGGAGATCGCGCACGATACAATCATGGCTTTCTGTGCGAGATTCGTAACGCCGTCTTCGACTAGTTCTTCTCTCCCATCGCCCGTCCTTGACCGAACGACAAGTTCAGAATGTGACACCTAAGCCCGGCGTGGCGATGCTACACTTGAACAAGGCTCTAATTGACGATTCCGGCTACAGACACTATCAGACAACTGCCTTCCTTGTCGAATATGGCAGACTCTTGTTCCAACCATTGCAGAATGGTGCTCGTCTCAGACATATCATGACTAGGAAAGCAACAGGTTGCTTCGGAGGAGTGTGTCACGAAATGGTCGAGAGCATTAACTCGATACAAGAATCAGCGCCTCCCTAGATTTTGAAGGTGCTATCAGAGACTATGAGATTAGAGAGGGCAAGGTCGTTCGTCGGAAACATCGCGTTGACGGTGTCTTCCTAGCTTACGGAGGTACTACTAGAGACCGTAAGACTATAGCGAGAGGTCTCTCTGGCTGTATACAATGTGCGCGACTTGTTGAACGCGACATGGCATGCCTGAGAAGTTTCATTGGAATCACAATCTCTCTGACATATGAGGTGATACCACCATGTACACGAATTCGCTCTGATATATAAGTAGGAGCGACCCGAACGGCACAACGCCTTAAGACGTGCTGTCGACCCATCGATGTGAACGCGACCCATCCCATCATCTAATGAATTCCTCAAACCGCAGCAGCGGATAGCAGCTCAAGAACACCAATGACATCGGGCCTCCACCCAGCCTCGGCGTATATGCAGTCGCACTGCGCTTTTTCCTGCAGATGGGGGCGTAACTCCACCATCGTGCATTCGAAATGTGGTATCTCTGCCCCGAGAGTGATCTTCGCACCGCCGACGTAGTCGGTCTCTTCGCCCGTGACGCGTCGAATCGTAAACATGCCCACAAGTACGGGAATGACATTGCTTGCCATTTCGTCGTTAGTCTTTGTCCCAATTGTGAAAATAGAGGCAAAGACAGTTAACGAGTGAGCTTGTTGGTGAGTGCGGTGTCATTGATAGCCTCCAGATCAAAGGTCCACGTCCTCTAATTCGCGCTTCAATTTCTTGATGTCGGCATAGACGAGGGGGCCGGTCCTCGTCGGTGCTACCAGATGTTGCGCGGTCTTCCAGACAAAGCTCAGAATGCCGCCCAGATCCCTGGTGGAGTTCGACATCGGGGTCGCCGACGGGTCGAAGAAATGGTCCCATTCCTGTTGCATGATGGCCTGTGTCTGCTGAGCGCATTCGTCGACGACGACGACGTTCCGCCATTTGGTGACAAAAGATGAAGAATACTTCACCGGCTGTGACTCGTGCTCTGCTGGGGCCTCGGTTTTGTTTGCGGCGGTCTCGACGCATCTGCGCGTCCAATTTGTCTTGTTCCTGCTGCACGATCGCCTGGGTCTGCAGCGCACCTTGGCTCTTGACACGATGGCATTCGTCGACGATGACGCGCCACCAGGTGGTCACGGAGGACGAAGAAGATTTCGGCAGCTGCGGCTCCTACTCATCCAGTCTCGGTTTCGATTGTCGCGCGACGGTCTCCTCGCGTCTACGCGTCGAGTATGTCCTGCTCGTCTTGAGCAGCCGATTCGTCGTCGAGATCGTCGTCGTGATCATCGATCATGACGGGCCACCATTTGGTGACAAAAGATGAAGTATACTTCACCAGCTGTGGCTCATGCTCTGCTGCGATCTTCTTCCCAATCCCTTCGTCTTCTTGGGCGTCGAGTTCGTTTTGCTCGTCCTGAGCAGCCGTTTCCACGTTGTCGCCCTCGTCATCGTTTTCGTCGAGGATATCTTCGCGGCTCGCGCCAGACCTCTGTTGCTGTTTTTCCTTTTTCTTCTCATTCTTCGTGGCATCGTTGCGCAAGCGCCATGCCTGGAGCGTTGTGAGAACGACCTGCCTGCCCGTCGACTCGGCCTCTTTTTCTAAACCCTCAATGAATGTCTGCAGAGCATCCACGTCCCGGATGTAATTACCGTCGCCTTTCGACCCGGCAATCGTATAAAACCTGGGCCATTCCAGGTTGTTCTCTGTGAGCTCTCTATTGTTGAACCGGTGGTCTAGCTCGTCTTTCCAAGCCAGCATCGAGTTCGGAGGGCCGATGATCAGGGTGGGGGCATAAGGCTCCGCCTTGAGTGCCTCACATTGACTAGCGAGGTCGTCATTGTTCGCCAGAAGCCATTCATCAGAGGGCTCGTCGTCGCCGTTTTGGTCCTTCTCCGAGTCCATGCCGCGTACTCAGACGGCTGCTCGGGATCAGGATCGTCATATGCGGCAATGGTAGCCTCACGGGCGCGTTTGAGAATTCTGTTGCGGTTGACGATCTGTGATTCAACTCCTTTGCGATGATTTGTCTGAAAACGAGTGTGAGATTATATCCGTGCTGTTACCATCAGCATCACATGCTGCCGATGAAGTCCCGCCATTGAGATGCTCTTCATTAGCGTTGTTCTCGGCGCCGCTTTCGAGGTGTCGATTTTGGTGTTGTCGAATGAACTGCGGCCTTGGTTACAGGATAGATGGACTGTACTGCAACTGTGCTGACATCGCGTTTTGATCAACCAGTGACGATGTCTGACTTCCATGTCATGAGCTCAGATGACCTGATGTGTGCATACTTTAGCCTCCTGCGATTGTGATAAGCCACCTGCCACTGAGATTGAAACGTTGTGAAATTGACGTGGACTGGATCCTCGGATGGCCTGCTTCTCGCATGTGAACCTGTCACATGCCAGTACCAGCGGATCCCTGCGGACATGATGAGCGGCATGCTACTGAGATACTTGAGAGGGTTGACCTCGACGTGGTTGAGCTTTCGCATGACCTTCATCATCTTCCTTCGATTGTGATGAATACTTTGCCACTCAATAGATTGACCTGCTCTTCATCTCGGTGAACAGAACCCTGACCGTGGTTTCACATGCTAAATGATTCCTCTATGCAAGTACCAACTTCTATCTACACTCGTCATTGGTATCTTGCCACTGAGATGCTCGTTTCGCATCAGAAGTCGGGGGCTCTGTCTCGTCACTCCTCTGATCTTGCCAGGCTTGTCCACTCTCTTTTCTCCATGCGACTGGCCTGCGGAACACCCGACGTAGATTCTGCATATGCAAAATTGCTGTCAAAATCTTGGAGACGCTGACGAGTTTGACTCTGATTCGGCCCATGCAGAAATGGTGTCGAGGGGTCGGAGATACTGTAGAGTTTTACTCTGATTCGGCACATACGGCATTGGTTTTAAGATTTTGAAGATGCAGCTCAGTCTTTCTATGATTCGGCACAAGCAGAGTTGCTCTCAAGTTGAGGATGGTCAGTGTATCGCTGTAGGCAAGGAGATGATTCCTCAAGCTCTGACATTTGAGAAGCTCAACGCAGATTTGGCACATGCAGAATTGCTTTCGAGATCTCGAAGATTTGCCTGGTTTATTGCTGACTCGAGATCAGGATTGCTTTAGAGATCTCTATCAGATTGTCGAGTGTGACCGTAATTCGGCATATGCAAAATTGGTTTCGAAGTCGGACTGGGAAAGTTCAATGTACCACTGTGGGCAAGAAGACAGCATCTCAGACTGTGAACTCTGCGCGCGCTCAAAGCCTTGCCCGTTCTCGGTCGTCACGAGCGAAGATCCCTTTCACTCGTTGCTTGTCCATTTCGGCTGATTTGAGCACTCGTCTCAGGAGTTTGCCGGTTGGGCTCTTCGCTGTAGAGGCAAAGTCAGTACGCGTTTCAAACTCAACACATGCCGAGCAAACCTCGTCACGCGTGACGGCCATACGAAAGGCAGAAGGACGCAACATACTGCGACATCGTCAGCAAACCCAATCCCACGCCATCTCCACTCTCCAAAATCCACTCACCGAATACTTTCCCGAAATTCCACCTCCACCAGCCACTTATACCTCACCTTCCGCCCCCTCACAAACTCCAACAACGCCCCCGCCAACCCCTCGCTCCCCTCCACGCCCTCTCGCAACACAACGACCGCCTTCGGCCTCTCCCCCGCATATGCGTCCTCAACCCCCAGCACAGCCACATCTTCCACGCTCTCGTGCCCCAGCAGCAGATCCTCCAGCTCCGCCGGCGCAACCTGCTGGCCCTTGACCTTGATCATCTCCTTGATCCGATCCTCGATGAAAATCAACCCTTCCTCATCGATGTGCCCAACATCGCCCGTGTGCAGCCAGCCGTCGCGGAAGGTCTCGGCCGTGGCCTTGGGGTTGTGCAGGTAGCCCATCGCGATCTGGGGCCCGCGCGCGCAGATCTCGCCCGTCTCGCCGGGGCCGAGCTCGCGCCTGGGCCCGTCGTCGTCGTCGCCGTCGAGCGAGAGGACTTTGGCGGCTGTGTTGGCGACGAGTTTGCCGGCGGACGTCGCGTACTTGTACGCGTAGTGCGAGGGCGGGTGCGCGGAGATGCAGGCCGTCGACTCCGTGGCGCCGTAGCCCTGGCGGAAACCGGTGGAGGGGAAGTTGTGCTGGAGGAGGGAGATGATTTCGGGGCTGATGGGGGCGCTGCCGGAGGACCAGCGTTTGACGACGTGGCGGAGGGCGGGGAGGTGGGGGCGCGCGAGGGGATCCTTGACGAGGCGGATTAGGATTGGGGGGACGAGGATGAGCTCTTCGATCTGGTGGGTTGTTATGCAGGTGAGCATGGCGGGGAGGTCGAATTTGGTTAGCATGAAGCAGTCGCCGTTCATGAGGAGGGGGTAGGTGCAGAAGCGGACGAGACCGGTGATGTGGAAGAGGGGCATGACGGCGAGGATTTTGTAGCGGGTGCCAGGGGTGACGAGCTGGAGTTGGCGGAGTTGGTGGCATTGGGCGATGATGTTGTGGTGGCTGAGCATGACTGCTTTTGGGAGGCCGGTGGTGCCGGAGGAGAAATTCAGGTAGCCTGTTGGGTATTGTCAGTACGTGATATGAGGGTCTGTATGGGATCGTGTGTGGCGAACTGTGGTGCTGGTCAGCGAAGAACGCGTTGAAACCGATGATATGGCAGGATCATACCCGCAAACTTCTTTGTTCGTCTGCCCTGTCGATATGCTCCATGCTGGAACCTCATCCATTTTCTCTCCGTCACTGATCATGGCCTGAAGACACCTAGTCCCGTCAACCTCTCCCTCCAGCAAGATAATCCTGTCTTTCTCCAACCCCACCGTCTTCGCAGCCTGTACAGCGACATCCAAGCAAGAGGGCAAAGTGAATATGATTCTACTACCAGCCGTCTTGATAGCATGCACCATCTCATCGACACCATACGCAGGACTGGCACCATTGACTCGCGCACCAACGCGTAGCGCAGCCCACATGGCGACCGGGTACCAGATGCTGTTGGTGGCGAACAGAGAGACGGTCTCGCCTGGCTGGAGACCATAGGACCGAACCAGAACATTACTAAGGGACGTGGCGAGCTGCTTGACCTGAGGAAACGATAGTCTCGACGAAGGGTTGAGTGCGTCGATGTATGCACCCTGTTCAGTCGATGATGGGTTGGCGACGGGGGAGTATGAAGGGTGTTCGAAAGCCCATTGCCATGTTGTAAGATCTGTTGGGACTGTTCTCATGTCAATTAGAGACCTAGTAAGCGAATTCTGAAGAATCCTTACTGTCAAGATCCGGATGAGGCGATTTCCAGATCACCATCGTGGCGCGGTTTTTGGATGAATTGATCGCTAAGATGTCAGCTCAACTGAGAAAGGTGTTTTGCTCAAAAACCTAGAACGACGCTGTTTGTTGCTGAACTTTTCTTGCATTCAGAGTGGACATTTGTATCCTCGATAGATCAATTATCGTCGGCATTCCAAACATCGTTGCTCACTGAAGCGTGGAGACTCAACTTTGCCTCGGCAAGCGCACAAAAGCTGTCCCGATCCAAGTGTGCCGTGTTCCGACAACACCGAGCATCCTCAAGACGACCTTGGAAACTTATTGCTCCTGGCTGCGTCCGCCGCTGCGAGATGCAAGAGTTACTCCATCCGGCAGAAGGTAGTCTGAGCAGACCACGTTCATCGGTCACGTGACAATGGAGCCTTCAGGACTGTCCCCGATCCTTAAGCTCATACCGACGCGCTCCGCAAAGAAATCAGAGGCTGAGCCACTGAGAGCGGTACAATTGACCGTCTCTCATGACCCAGCCAATTTGACGGAAGTCCCCCGCAGCCGAGCGTGTCTGCCTATCACGAAACCCGCAAATTTTTGGAATACTACACGCTCATATCCTCGCCCTCCTTGAGATAAACGGGAGTCCGACCAGCGAGAGCAGCACAATCCGTCATTTCCAAGCCCGCAAGCTCTCAGACACTTCACGCTCATATCCTCGCGCTCCTGAACAGGAACAGGAGTCCGACCAGCGAGAGCAGCACAATCCATCCGTTTCCCTAACAGCCAAAGAACCACTTACTCCCCCTTCACACCCCCAATCCGCCTCACCTCCAACCACCCCGCCACCCAACAAAGCCCCACAACACCCGCGAATACCTCCCTCTGGCTGACCCCCTCCCTCCTAAACTCCGCATCAAACCAATCCGTCCCGGGATACAGAATCGCGCTCAGCCCCGCGCCACAGTACAGACTGCCCGACACCGCCGCCATAATCACACTATGCCTCTCTTCGGCTTTCGAGAGGGCCGTGAAAGCGGGCCGGAAAGCGAAGTACGTGCTCGTGAGAGCCAGCAGGACGGCGAGGGACATGGTCTGGCCGTTGTGGAATTTGGCGTGAGGGGGCCAGAGCGGGTTGTGGATGTGGGTTGCGTTCCAGTCGGCGAGGAAGGCGCCAAGGGAGTAGGAGATGTTGGCTAGGAGGAAGAGGAGGCGGCCGGGAGTTAGGAGGGGCATGGTTTTGGTTCGCTTGCACGTCGGGATCGTTTGTTTTGTCGGATTGCCGGTGGGCGAGCTGGGATTTTTGGGCGATCGGCGTGGTTTAGATTGGCGATTAGATAGGCGGCTGCGGAGTTGGCTGGAGAGTTTGTTGCCTGGCATCGGTTGGATGTTGTCAGGCTTATGTATCGTTCGTGCGACCTGCAGTCAGCAACACGTGGAACGGTCCAGAGACGTACATGTACATTTCTCAAGCTTACATACACATCGGCTTGTGAAACAAAGGCGATCAGGCTGGCGTCATGCACGGCGAAGCACAAGCTCCACCCGACGCGGACGCCGAGAAGCTGGGGTTTGCCGCAGCCCGACGTGTGAGCTCCTGTGACGACCTCAGGCAAGGTACCTGCGCATCAACCTCTTATCTGTTACTTCTGTCTTGCAATCTACACACGAGATGCAAGGCAAATAGGTATCTTTCAATATCGCTGCTTGTTTATTGCCTCGGCCAAGGCTGCCGTGCTCCTCGTCGCACGCCTACCGACTGTCCCGGCGGCGACTGACCGCATCAGCTGCCCCGCTATCGCCTCTCTGGCTGCCTCGTTCCTTGGTACCTCCTGCGTCTCCTGCGCTGCTTGCTATAAAGACAACTGCATCTCACGTGCGCACGCGCCTGGCGTCTTGATCAGTGACTGGAGCTTTGCCCGGGTGCATCCCACGTCATCTCGGTAGCCACCACCGGCGCACCAACACCGGCTACATCCTCCGCCATCGACCTCAACCATCAGCACCAGGACATCGCGCAACACATTCGGCATCAACATCACCTCAACCAGCCTTCCCAGCCAGGCGGGCCCATCCCAACCAACACCACAACCATGGGCCTCGCCTACAACGTCTACCTGAACGCCAAGCGCATCTACGGCTGCAAGAACTGCAAGACGCACCTCGCCGACCACGACGAGATCATCAGCCGGGTAAGCCCACAACTCCCCTCACCACAGCCTCCCAAGAATCCCCCTCCCTGCTAACATCTCATCGCAGAACTTCCGCGGCCAGCACGGCAAAGCCTTCCTCTTCGACAGCGTCGTCAACGTGCAGGCCTCGGACCCCAGCGACCGCAACATGACGACGGGCCGGCACACGGTGCGCGACATCGCGTGCCGGCAGTGCAAGGAGGTGGTCGGGTGGAAGTACGACAAGGCGTACGAGAGCACGGAGAAGTACAAGGAGGGCAAGTACATTCTCGAGGCGGAGCTGCTGAGCACTGTCTCTTGAGGGAGAGCCTCTTGCGCGCGTGACGAGCAGAGCGCCCGTTCGTGAGGGTACGGAGGAACCTCAACGGGACAACACTTTATGCATTATGACTTGGGATTGGCGTCTGTGGGCATGGCTTGCTCTTTTCGGGGTGGGAATCGGACTGGGATGGATTTGGCGTTTGGTTTGGGCGGGAACACAGCGATGCGAGCGAGACTGGTCTGGTCTGGTCATGTCATGTCACATGGGACAGAGAGGCGAGGCGTGTCTGGAGAGCGATCAGCGTGCTATTGAAAGCCTGCCCTGGGCGTGACCGGAGCCAGGGTATTATTTGAGATAGACAACGTTTCCAGCACAACGACCGCAGATTACTTCGTATGCAGTAGTCTCGACCTCTCGCGCCACGGGCCGCATTTTGACAAGTGCAGCTCGCTAAGGAGACTGACAGGCGCCACTGGGGAAGCGAGGAGGCAGCAGCACGGGCTGTCGGACAGTATTGTCGTGTCGACACAATGGAGACGTCAAATAGTCCGTATGCGTGTGTGTACCACCAATATGACAGGCGTCGCTCGAGCCGTCACAAAGCTTGTGCATTCTCTGCAGCAGCGTAGTTGCGTAGTTGCGTAGTTCCAGTCTCCCGGTCCTCGATCTCCCCCAGTGAGCCGATGAGATGCCGGGCGTGATGGGCTCGATCAGTAGCGCCGCGAGCCCGTCGATCCAGCAAGATGCGACAGGGGCGCACGAATCGCCGCTCGCCAGTAGTGCAAAGGGCAGAGGCAGAGGGCAGGGTAAGCTTTCGCGCTCAGGCCGTCGGCACGTCTTTGCAGACGGCAGAGGCGCAAGCGATGCTTCAGCCACGAAGATCCTCCGAGATCTCCTGCTGGCGCTGCCTGCGTCACTCGAAGGCTCGCTCTGCAAACCCTTGCAAGATCGTCGACTGCAAATCTGCTCTGCCCACACACATTGGCCGAGCGTGCCTGATGGCCCCATGCGATCAGCGCGCCTCGTTGACGCGGGCCAAGCGCCAGGCACCATCTCTGCACTGCTGCTACCGGGTCGTTGGGCCCCAGCGAGCGTGCGAATACCATTTCCGTGCGGCCATGGGCCACCGCGCCGCCGATCGCGCGCGCGCTCGGGCGATGGCGTGGCCGCGCGGTGGAGGGCATCGCCCTCGCGAGCACGCCAGCTCTTCATGACTTGCCCTGCGACGCACCTGAGACCTGCGCATCGCCGGGCCCCAGCGCTACAGATCGGTAGCCTACCGGCCTGGGTCCTGGAGAGTTGCTGGCGCACGCTCCGATCGAGCGAAGTCAGTAGGTAAATATCTGAGACCCTGCCTCTGCATGTTTCATCGCCCTCTCGTCACCACTGCTGCTGCGTGTACGTACGGCTAGGACGTGTGCTGCGTTTGTTCCATTCTTGTCAGTCACATACGAAGGCGTGAGGGATAGCTCTGGAAGCGCTGCTCTCGCCATGTCGTCGTTCTCCTCCTCGTCCAGGAGCGACTCGCCCAGGCTCTCGCCCCAGGGCTCCATCACTAACCATATCACGACGAGTACGGTTGTTGGCGCTGTCCGCCATGCGCATTACATGGGCTTGAGCGGCCCTGCGTTGCGTACCGCCATTGGCCTCACGGCTGGAATGTCGTTCCTCGCGTTCGGTTACGGACAGGGTGAGTAGTCTCTTTCGCGACGATTAGTCTACGATCAATGCTAAAAGTGCCTTCCAGGCGACATCGGCGGTATTATGCTCGTCGACAACTTCCGCGAAATGTTCCCCCAGATGGACGCCAGGACCACGCCGACCCTGCCCGTCGCGACGCTCGCTGGTGTCGTCGTGGGCAGCTGGAACCTGGGCTGCCTCGCTGGAGCGGTGTTCACGTTCTTCCTGTGCAACCTGCTCGGTCGCAAGGGCTGTATCATTGTCGGTCTGAGTATCGAGGTCATCGGCAAGATCATCCAGTGCTCGGCTTTCACGCTCGGCCAGTACATTGCTGGGCGCGTCGTTGCTGGTGTCGGTAATGGGTAAGTTGTGCTTCGATTCGAACGTACGTTCGACGACACTGACAAGAAACAGATTCATCGCGTCGACGATCCCCGCCTGGCAAGCCGAATGCTTGAAGACGCACCGCCGCGGTACTCTTCTTTTGGTCAGCTTCGGCTCTTGCATCACCCTCGGTCTCGCCCTGTCCTACTGGCTCACCTACGGCTTCTCTTGGATCCACACTCTGTCGGTGTCTTGGCGCTTCCCTGTCGCCTTCTCGATCTTGCTCATCCTGCCTGCATTGCTCATGATCGTCTTCCTGCCCGAGTCTCCTCGCTACCTGCTCCTTTGCGGCAAAGAGGCTGAGGCTCTGAATGTGCTTTCCGCTCTTGAGGAGCTACCGCCTGACCATGAGGACATTCGCCGTGAGGTCCTGCTTATCAAGAACACCGTCCTGAGACTGGCTAGCGGCAGCTCGGTTGGTGGTCTGTTCTCTATGGGCAAAGAGAGGCATCTCCACCGTGTCGTCCTGGCGAGTAAGTAAATCTTGTTTGTCAATGCACCTACACAACGCTAACCCTCCCCCAGTCATGCTGCAAATCTTCCAGCAATTCACAGGCATCAACCTCTTCGTCCAATTCCTCGGCAGCATGTTCGCCAACCAGCTCATGTACCCCGTGCAGCTCGGCCTCCTCCTCGCCGCCTGCTGCGGCACCTGGTTCTTCCTCAGCTCCGTCTTCGCCGTCATCGGCATCGACCGCTACTTCGGGCGCCGCACGCTGACCATCTTCGGCGCGAGCGGCATGTTCGTCTGCATGGTCCTCCTCTGCATCCTGGCCTACCTCGGCACGCCGGCCTCGCACCACGCCATGTCCGCCTTCCTCTTCGCCTACACGGCCTTCTTCTCCGTGGGCTGGCAAGGTATGAGCTGGCTGTGGGCCGTCGAGCTCATCCCGCTCAGCATCCGTGGGCCGGCCAACGCGCTCTCCACCGCCGTCAACTGGCTCGCGAACTTCTGCGTCGTCATCACCTGCCCCGTCATGTTCACCAACATCACCTGGCGCACCTACGTCACCTACGCCGTAATCAACTTCCTCATCGTCCCCGCCATCTACTTCTTCTATCCCGAGACCGGCTCGCGCAGTCTTGAAGAGGTGGACTTGCTCTTCGAGAGCGCGGCCGCGGAGGGCAACCCTTGGTTCTCGGTCGTCAAGGTCGCGAAGCGCGAGCCCAGGTGGTTCGACCACGAGGGCGAGAAGACGGAGGGCTACTCGAGCAACGGCACGACGGATCCGAGCTCGAATGACCCGAGCTCGATCAACGAGAAGCCTAAGCCTTACGGGCCGCTGCGCAGCGGGCAGAGCGACGATCAGTGAAGGTGCTGATTCGTATCTGTCGCTTTGTTTCTTTAACGACCGAAATCGGATCTACCGGCTTTTTGTGCGCGAGACATCTTTAGACCTCGCCGTTTCTTCCATTTGGGTCAGACTGCCACTTATTATCTATCTTGGGCTTGAACACCACGCCTTCTTTCTCGTTTGTTCAATGAGTGTAGCTAGATGTATATTAATTAAGCTGTCAATTGTCACTACAATCACCACAACCAGGCTGATCATGCATATGCAGATTTTCTAGCCAGTATTTCCTTCTGCTACCTCCGTCCGGCGCTGGATACCATATGTACTGATCGTGCACGTGCAGATTTCCTCTCACGGTATTTCGTGCAGTCTCGCCCATTCGACCTCAATCAGGCGTCTCTTTCAACGCATGCAACGACCAATCGGCTGCGAGGCACTACTGTGTGTAAGCATGCATGCACGCGTGTCGAAGGATCGCGTTTGTGCGATGTAAGCTTTCAAGACTTCTCAGCCTCACTGCTGCATGTACCTTATCTCCGCTTCCTGGCCCCGAATCTCACCTCGTGCGTGGAAGGCTAACATCATCGTACACCGTGCGCTGTTGCTGTCGGAGTGGGCGGATGGAGCTGGAAGTAGGTCTGCGAAGGGCTGGGGGGCTGAGCTGACATGTCTACTTGTTTTGACGAGGTGAATCCTTTTCGCTTTGCGAGAATGCTGGTTTGCTTCTGGCTTCCTCTACTTTGAACACTGCACCCGGCACGCCGGGCGCGAGATCTCTCGTATCAATCCGCCAGACTGATGGTCCAGCCTCTCCTGCCATCAAGCAAGCAAGCAAGCAACCATGGCACCTCTCTGCCTATCCAAACGATCGATCTTCACCCTCCTCCTCGTCTCCCTCGCCACCGCCCTGGACCCCATCGACCACCAGGCACACGGCACCTACTTCGTCTCCCCTCACACCCCTTCCCACAACCAAACCTACGTCTTCGCCCTCAACCTCATCCCCGCCACCGGCGACATCTACTTCCACATGTCCGCCTCCTCCTCCAGCTGGATGGGCGTCGGCTTCGGCCCCCGCATGCAAGACACCTTCATGCTCCTCGCGCACCCCTCCTCCAACGCCTCCGGCCTGACCCTCAGCGCCCGCGTCGCCCGCCACGCCCACTCCGAGCCCTCCCTCCTGCACCACGTCCGAATCGACAAAATCTTCTCCGACGCCTACGCGCCCGCCGCCAACACCGCGCACGACGGGCTTATGATCGCGCACGCGATTTGCAGGAACTGCTCGGCTCTCATCCCCTCTTTGAACCTCTCCTCTCCAGCTCAACCCTTCATCTTCGCCCTCGGGCCCGAGGCGCACAAGCTGGCATCCGACGACCCCGCTGCGCCGCTGCGCCGACACGCGGTGTACGGACACTTCGAAGCGGATTTGAGGTATGCGGTCTCGGCGCCGGAGCACGCGCGCGTGCCGCCGCCGAATGATCCCGGCGGTTCGCCTAGTGGGGTGGCGGATACGAATTTCGCGTGGGCATTTGCGGCGCGCGTGGGCGGGGTCGTGAGGGATGGAGGGGGCTGGGCGGGGACCGCGCACGGGGTTGTGATGAGTTTGGCGTTCGCGCTGGTGTTCCCGGCGGGGGTTGTGGTGAAGAGGGTTTTGGGGCGGTTGGGGTTTTGGGTGCATGTGGGCGTGCAGGGGGTGGGGTTGGTGTTGGTTCTGTTGGGGTTGGGGGCGGGAGTTGTGGTGAGCAGGGAGTATAACCGTTCGAGGGGAATGGGGGCCGCACATCAGGTTGTGGGGTTGGGGTTGGTGGTGGCGCTGGGGTTGCAGGTTGGGTTGGGTGTCGGGGGGCATTGGGTTTGGAGGAGAGCGGGGAGAAGCAGTTGGTTGGGGGTTGCGCATCGGGTTTGGGGGACAGGGGTTGTTGTGGTTGGTTTGGTGAATGGAGGGTTGGGGTTGGATTTTGCGGGTGAGTGTTGCGATTTTGGTGAGACTTCTGTATGGGAAGTTGCTGACTCTGTCCAGGTAAAGGTCGCTATACTGTCGCTTATGGTGTTTTCGTGGGAGTCATCGGCGCGGTGGTGCTGGCTTTCCTGGTTTTGCAGGTCTTTAGACGGAGACCGAAGGCTTACAAACCGGAGCAGGAGTGGCCCGGCGGAAGAAGGGCGGCAGATGAGGATCGTAGGAGTTTTCTGGCTGCCGATACGCCTGTCTCGGCTCATGAGATGACATGGATGAAGAAGAATGATGCAGTGAGGGAGGGGTAAGTAGCGAGTGGTAACGATAGACTGGCTTTGTGTGTCTTCTCGATAAGGGTAAATGTGATTAGCGAGTCCATACCGCCACGCAGATTCTAATGGTGGCGAGACCACAGAGTCAGGGAGAAATGGTGGGTTTGCCAGATATCGACCTGCAGTCTCTCCGTGGGGCATGTGCTCGTACCTCCATGCATGGACGACCAGCGGAGATGCGATGCCCCTGAGGGAGTGTACGTATGGCCAGGTGCCGACTCAGTCTTCGCGGACCTTATTCATGGTCACATTGTGGTGGTTTCGAACAGCGACCTCATACAAGTACCGCGTGGACTTGATAATGATGTGGGTTTGTGGTTGAATGAGATACACTGGAATCGCGTGCGACAAACAAGTGAGAGTTCGAGAGATGCGGTCTGTGAAGTTCGAACAAGGTGGGGTTGCGAGGGTTAGGGTTGGGGTTACTTCCAAATCTCCGACACCAACACTACGACGACTTCATGATTCTCTGACGAATCAATTCTGCATATGCAAGATTACTGTTGCTTTCCAAATGTGAAGGGTGTTCCTCGCCCCGCAACAAGCAAGTCGTCATTGGCAAAGAGACGCAGATCTCCACATTCCGTCCATAATTGCTTGCAATCTATCAATAGTCGTCTCTGACGCCACAACATACACCTCATCGGGCCATCGGATATACTTCTCCACCTTCGCCTAGGCCAAGCCAGAAAGCACCACGGAAGAAGGTCATCGCACCTATCTATTCTCCCGCTCAACACGCGCTAGATTCACAAGGCCTGTAGGGCAAGGAAATATCACCGCTGAAGCCCTGGAACACCCCCGCAGACTCCACTTCGAAGATGCGGAGAACACCAATCGCGACAATACCATCCGGTCCTCCACTCGGATGATCCTGGCGTTATAGGTCGAAATGAGGGCGTCATTGGGCACCTAAGGCTCTTGTCACGGCATGGCCATTGAGAGCTTCCCTCGGTAGTAGAATACCGAGACTAGCGAGCTGGCTGGCATCTGCGGCTAAAGTCGCTAACAATGTAGAGCGAGGTGGAGGCGCGGTCCTGCGAAGACATCTATTAGGATGGCGATCGCCACACTGATTCCACGAGGTATTTGCATCGCTCGCAGCTACATCCTGCAGCGAGAATCACCATGAGACTGTCAACCTTGGTGGCGGCCTCGGCCTTCTCAAGGGCTCTGGCACAACAATGGCCTCTGCATGACAACGGGCTCAATGAAGCAGTTCAATGGGACCACTACAGCTTGATCGTCAACGGTCAACGCTTGTTCATGTGGTCTGGCGAGATCCACTATTGGCGTCTTCCCGTACCCGAACTGTGGATTGACGTTCTGCAGAAAGTCAAGGTAAATTACTACGGAAGCCCTTTCCGCACTACCGACACTGACAACATCGACAGGCTGCCGGCTTCAACACCTTCAGTGTGTACGGAAACTGGGGCTGGCATTCACCTGCGGATGGCGTTCTGGACTTCGAGACTGGCGCACATAACTTCTCGCGCATCTTCGACATCGCCAAAGATCTGGGCTTGTTTGTGATCTTCCGCCCGGGTCCGTACGTCAATGCTGAAGCGAATGCTGGTGGCTTCCCGGGCTGGCTCACGACAGGCGAGTATGGCACGCTGCGCAACGACGACAGCCGGTACATGGCTGCCTGGGAGCCGTACATGGAGAAGATGTCTGAAGCCGTCGCTCCGCACATGGTCACCAACGGCGGCAATGTGATCCTCTACCAGCTCGAGAACGAATACGGCAACCAATGGACCGACGTCGCGGCCAAAACGCCCAACAACACAGGCATCGCCTACATGGAGCAGCTCGAAGCGTCCGTCCGATCGTCCTCAATCGACATTCCCACGCTTCACAACAACCCCAACCTGCGCACGAAATCCTGGAGCCAAGACTACGACACCGTCAACGCCGGGGGAAACGTCGACCTCTACAGCGTCGACAACTACCCGAGCTGCTGGTCCTGCAACCTCGAAGAATGCACCAGCACCAACGGCTTCCCGCCGCCCTTCACCGTCTTCGACTACGCAACGCACTTCGCCGAAACCTCCCCAACCCAGCCCAGCATCCTCGCCGAGTTCCAAGGCGGCAGCTACAACCCCTGGAACGGCCCCGCCGGCGGCTGCGTGGACAACACCGGCCCGGAATGGGCCAACGTCTTCTACCGCAACAACATCGGCAACAAAGTCGCCGGCGTCAACCTCTACATGGTCTTCGGCGGCACGACGTGGGGCGGCCTGCCGATGCCGACGGTCGGCACGAGCTACGACTACAGCGCGCCGATCTCCGAGCCGCGGACGGTGGGCGACAAGTATTCCGAGACGAAGCTGCTGGGCTTCTTCCTGCGCGCGGCCAAGGACCTGACGCGCATCGAGCGCGGCGGCAACGGCACCACGAACTACACCGGCAACGCCGCGGTTTTCGCGCAGGAGCTGTACAACGTCGACGGCGGCGCGCGGTTCTACGTCGCCAAGCACGCGAACACGACGCTGACGGGCAGGGAGGCGTTCAGGCTGCGCGCGAAGACGTCCGAGGGCGAGCTGACGGTGCCGAAGCACGCGGCGCCGATCGCGATCGATGGCCGGCAGGCGAAGATCCTGGTGGCGGACTTCGACGCGGGCGGCCAGAAGGTCGTGTACGCGACTGCGGAGGTGCTGGCTGTGAGCGTGCATGACAGGAAGCCTGTGGTTGCGTTCTGGCTGCCGGAGGGAGAGGCGGGCGAGATCTACTTCCGCGGTGTTCAGCGTGGGAGAGTGGCGAGCGGCGATGGCAGTGCTGATGTGGAGTTCCATAAGGCGGGCAAAGGGCTGATTGTCAGCTATGTGCAGAACGAGGGAGCTACTGTCTTGACGTTCGACAATGGTCTCAGGGTGCTGCTGATGGACAGGAGGACGGCGTACAAGACGTGGCAGCCTGAGTTGTCCAACGACCCGCACTCGCCGCTCGACCAGAACGTCCTCGTGACTGGGCCTTACCTCGTCCGTACGGCGTCGCAGGAGAAGGACACGCTTGCACTTACTGGTGACTGGGCCGCCGAGACCGCTCTCGAGGTCCTCGCTCCCAGCCGCGTCAAGAAGCTGACCTTCAACGGCAAGGCGGTCAAAGTGCACAAGACCAAGTACGGCAGCCTCAAGGGCTCCCTGTCCGCCCCCAAAGTGACGATCGAAACCATCACTTCCTCCCTACCGTCTCTTTCCGACTGGAAGGTCGCCGACAACCTCCCCGAGCGCCTACCTTCCTACGACGACTCCAGCGCCGCCTGGGTGCCCGCGAACAAAACCTCCACCCTCAACCCTCGCCAACCCGACACCCTCCCAGTCCTGTACGCCGACGAATACGGCTTCCACGCGCAGAACATCCTCTGGCGCGGCCGCTTCAGCGCCAACAACAGCTCCTCAACCCCTACCGGCGTCTTCCTCGACGTGATCGGCGGCACCTCGCACGGCTGGAGCGCATGGCTGAACGGCGCCTTCCTAGGCTCGACCTTCGGCAACGTGACGCTGCCGCAGACGAACCGCACGCTGCCGTTCGGCAACGCGACGAAGCAGGGCGAGAACGTCCTCCTCGTCCTCCAGGACAACATGGGCCACGACCAGACGACCGGCGCCCTCAACCCGCGCGGCATCCTCAACGCCACGCTGCTCGGCGGCTCCTCGCCCTCCAGCTTTAGCTCCTGGGTTGTCGCCGGCAAGGCCGGCGGGCACGCGAACATCGACCCCGTCCGCAGCACGTACAACGAGGGCGGGCTCGCGGCCGAGCGCCTGGGCTGGCACCTGCCTGGTTTTGACGATAGTGATTGGGAGTCCGGCAGCCCCGCGCAGGCCTTCGCGGAGCCCGGCGCCCGGTTCTACAGGACTGTGTTCCCGCTCGAGGTTCCGAGGGGCTACGACGTGAGCATGGCGTTCGAGCTGGCGCCCGGGAGGGAGCGGAGCGCGCTGCGGGCGCAGCTGTACGTCAACGGGTATATGTTCGGTAAGTCACTGCTGCAGGTTTAGTTTCTCTCCCGGAAGTCCCACGTGCGCGCGTGAGACGTGCGTCGGAGATGGATGCGAGTACGGGAGATAATCGGGAGCATTTTGCTGACCACATGCAGGCAAGTTCCTCCCGCACGTCGGCAACCAGGTCGAGTTCCCCGTGCCGCCGGGCATCCTCAACTACGCCGGCGACAACACCATCGGGCTGTCAATCTGGAACCAGGACGAGGCGAGCGCGAGCGTTAGCGTGGGCATGAAAGTCCTCGGCGTGTACGAGAGCAGCCTCGACACCGCCGGGCTCGACACCGAGTACCTGCGGCCGGGGTGGGAGGAGGACAGGCTGCAGTACGCGTGAGGAGAAGATTTTCTGGTGAGGCTGCGATGCGCTTGGCGCTACATTAGTATGGTAGATGGGCTCTCGGTGACGCGAGAGACAGCAAATGAGGAGCGTTGCGCGTGTTCTTCCCTGCGGGAGTACGCCATCGAACTGGCGGAGTGCATCGGGGTGTTCTGTAGCATGTAGAGCGCGGCGTGACTCGCGACGAAGGGAACCATGCGAACCTTCGAAGCGAACGTTGTCAAACGGCGTGGGCGCTGCGGATAGATGAGGTACCTCGTGAACATGCGATCAACGATCTGGACTCCCTCTCGTCTCTCCCCACGGGCTGCTGTTTCACTCAAGCATTTCGCGCTGTCCTGGGGAAGCAGCGCTAGAACGCTTTCCGCGACGTTGTGCGGCAGCTTGATTGCAGACTCTATCCGGCTGCAGTGAGACGGTTTCTAATAGGGAGACACACAAGGCTGCGGAAGAAGGTATTGCCGTGGGAGGTGCCTTATCGTGTCACAGCACGCGAGCGCCAAGCTTTCGCCGGGGCCTCCTTGCGCTCGCAACGAGGCGTCTGATCGAGGCTCCGGCATGGGTGATGACGCACGATGATTTACGAGGCGCTCGGCCAGCAAGTCGTGCGAGCTTTTCATGGGCCCGGGCGGTGCAGCAGACATGGCTCGATGCAGGCCCCAACCAGGGAGACAGAAGGGCTGAAACGCTGTGCGCTCGGGGTGCTGCTGGAGCGGCGAGAGGGGCCGGAGGCGCGCTCAACAGCGTCGGCGTGCCCCGCATATGATATGGGTGCGGTGCGTTCTCGCCCGGCAGGACGATGGGAGCGCTTTAGACGGGTGACAGGAGGAGGATGCGGATGGCGGTTTGGCCGGACAGCGACTGGGAGCCCCCGGTGTGGCGTGGGGGCGCCGACGCGCCGTGACTGCGGGCCGTGGGACGGGGCTGGACAAGGTTCCCAAGGGCACGGCTGGCGCGTTTCATGCGCGGTGACGAGCGACGAATGGGCGGGCGGCGAGGCGCGGTTCCTGCATTAGTCGCCAATCTCCACTGCAAATTACGAGCTGCTGGGCGGCTGCGCGCGCGAGACTCTCGGGCTGGCTGGCTGTCAGTGTCGCGGGCAGGCAGAGGCGTGGAAGACGCAGGATCGGGCGTCACGATAAGCGATCGACTTTGCGGTGCTGCGACATTGCCTGTCTCGCATCGCGCCAGAGCAGGCGCCGGCAGACTGGCCGTCGGGCGCGCTGCTGTGTTCGGTGCGACACGCTGTTCTGGACGCTGGGGAGATTGCCAAGACGCGTATGGGAGAGACAACGACTCCACAAATAATCTCTGCCACCCCCGTCGCGCCAATCGTCCAATCGTCCTCCCGCGCGGCCTACCGTCCACTGCAACGGCCCACGCACGGCCGCACTCCCTCTTCATTCTCCTGCTGCCTCTGTTCTCGTTGCCTCCGGCGCCGTTGACGCCTCTTCGCATCCCTCCCTTCCGTCACCCGCACAAACACCACCACCACCCCCAGTCTCTACGACACCACCGCGTCCGTCGACGCTCGACTTTCGTTCACCAACGCGCCCCTTCCCCCCCAACAACACCACCCCAGTCCCGCTGCGAACACTGCTGCTGCGCAGCTCGCATACGACTCCCTTTGCGACTCTGAGACACCTTGTCGCGCTACACTCTTTCCCAGGCAACGCGCCAAACACCGCTTCATTTTGTCGTGCCGGTCACGATCGTACATCCCTGGACTCGACTGTTCACTGCTCTGGTTCCTACCGTTCAGGTCTGCAGGCACCGCCCACAAACCTTCGCAGTATTCACTACTGCGCAGTCGCTCGACTCCCCGAGCCTGCTCGCCCCTTGACAAGCACACGCACAGTTCTTTCGAGGACACACACTCATTCAGCATGTCTTCACCAATCGCCTGGGCGCTGCTCGGAGCGCTCCCGTACGCCATGGCTGGGCATTACAAGACCCCGGCCCAGGAGGCCAACGAACCCATCGCCAAAGCCGCAAACGCCAAAGTCATGAGATATACCGCCTGGACTTGGGTCGCCGTCGTCAGCGCCATGTTGATCTACAGGTGGGGCCTGGTCCTCCTCCGTCACGTCCGCAGACTCGCCAACCTCAACCACGGCACCTCCAGCGATGGAAAGCAGAGGTACTTCAGCATCCCCGACGAGAACTACTCCAAGGTCAAGCGCGATCTCATCACCGCTCCTCTCTGGAAGAAACGCCACAACCGGGAGTTCAAGCTCTCCGCCGCCACCAACATGGGCACCCTTCCCGGCCGTCTTCAAACCCTCTTCCTCCTCGGATACCTCGCCATGCAGATCTCCTTCTGCGTCATCACCATTGAGTGGACCAACCCAGAGCTGTGGTACGACGACGCCCGTAACAGAACTGGCGTTCTTTCGGTCATGAACATGATTCCTCTGTTCCTCCTCGCTGGTCGCAACAACCCGCTCATCTTCCTGCTCGGTATCAGCTTCGACACTTACAACCTGATCCACCGTTGGCTCGGCCGCATCGTCGTCCTCGAGGGCGTCGTCCACACTGCTATCTGGATGGGCGCCAAGACATACGAGATGGGCTGGACCGCGGGCTGGAATGCCGTCGGAGGGGGCCTTGGATCCTCTCCTTTCCTCCAGACTGGTATGATTGGTACCTGTGGCTTCACCCTGCTCATCCTTCTCTCCCCCTCGCCTCTCCGCCACGCATTCTACGAGACTTTCTTGGGCGTTCACATCCTCCTTGCCATTGCTGCTGTCGTCGGTGTCTGGATGCACTGCCATGGTATGCGTGAGCAGGGCTACGTCATGGCCGCCACCGTCATCTGGATCATCGAGCGCGGTATCCGCCTCATCAGCCTTCTCCGTCGCAACATTGGCAACGGTGGCACCAAGGCCGAGGTCGAAGCCCTTCCTGGTGATGCCGTCAGGGTCACCCTGCGCGTGGCCAAGCCCTGGAAGTTCACTCCCGGCCAGCACGTCTACATGTACATGCCGGCCGTCGGCCTCCTCACCAGCCACCCCTTCTCCCTCGCCTGGAGTGAAGAGGAAGACGACTGGAGCACCGAGAAGGCCCTTCCCGTCAGCCGTCAAGATGCCTTCGGCAAGAGCCGCACCAACATGTCTCTCATCATCCGTCGTCGCACTGGTTTCACCGACACCCTCTTCAAGAAGGCTGAGATGTCTCCCGGCGGCAAGTTCACCACTACCACCCTCGTCGAAGGCCCCTACGGTTCGCAGAGCTTCGCCTCCTACGGCACCGTCATGCTCTTCGCCGCCGGTGTAGGTATCACCCACCAGGTCCCTCACGTCCGCGACCTCGTCGCCGGCTACGCCAACGGCACCCACGCCACCCGCAAGGTCACACTTGTCTGGATCATCCAGTCCCCCGAGCACCTCGAATGGATCCGTCCCTGGATGACCCAGATCCTCGGCATGGAGAAGCGCCGCGACATCCTGCGCATCCTGCTCTTCGTCACGCGCCCTCGCAGCACCAAGGAAATCCACTCGCCCAGCTCGAGCGTGCAGATGTTCCCCGGCAAGCCCGACGTCGGCGCCCTTATCCAGAAGGAGCAGGAGAAGCAGATCGGCGCCATGGCCGTCAGCGTGTGCGGCACGGGCGGTCTCGCCGACGACGTGCGCCGCGGCGTCCGCGACCGCTGCACCGACACGGAGATCGACATCTTCGAGGAGGCTTTCTCTTGGTAGAGACTTGAGAGTCTTGACTTCTTTCCCTTGTATCTCTTGTCTCGCACCTTTCTTGACGAAAGCTTGCCTCCATCTCTCTATCTCATCCTCCTCTGCGTCCCCCCGTCACCGCATCATCTCCGGAGACCATCCCGTGACGGGGGAGCGAGGACACGATCTCCGTGGGATCCACACCACAGCAGGTTCAGCGTGCCCATCCGCACACACGAACCCACCTCAGGAAGGGAAAACCTCCACCGCCGCGCCTGGAGCAAACAGTGCAGGCAGGCCGCCGCGCGGGCTCTCTTCCCAACACACACGCATTGGCGCTCGGGTGTGCGCTCATTGTTGTCTTTTTTTCCTCGCCTTTCTATCTCCTTCTCTCTCTCGAAAGGGACACGTCCTGTCTTTCTCGTCTAGAACCTTTTTTTTCCTCTTTAGTCGCTCCTTTATACCAGTAGGAAAACCCGCCGGACAATGGCTGGGGAAACGAGATGAATGGAAATCTTTTTTTTGGTTCCGCGCGCGCGCTGCTGCTGCGTCTTCGCATGTATAGAGTACAACCAAGGGATTCGATCTGATTTTTTTTTTTCTGAGTTTGCTAGATAGCAAGGGAAATCCAAATGATCGATCAATCAGTCAATCAGTCAGATAATCAACCCATCACTCACGCGAAACGCGATGATTCGATTCACGGCCTCGAAGTAGCGGACGACGCATCGCTCAAGCGACCAGCGAAAGCGAACACCGCGCTGCTGTGCTCTTCGCCCCGATGCTCTCTGGGGAGACCATATCTCCCAAAAGCAAGACAGCGATGGTGTTGAGCTCATCTCCCCTCCCGTTCCCAAAGTAGGGCTGCTCAAACCCCGTCAACCATCCGCTCCCTTGAGCCGAGCGCTACAACACCACAAGCCACGGCTTCCGCGCGCCGGCTTCATAATACTAAAATGTCCAATTGACGTCACGTGACCCCACAGCACGGCACGGCACTTTGGGTACGCCTCTCTCCCCCACCACACGCCCCTTCCGACCAATCACCTCGAGTACTGACTTTCGTCCCAGCGGAGTGGTTAACGCGCAGCCCTGCTAAGGCTGTCTCTTCGGAGGCGTGTGTTCGAATCACACAGGTGTCGGATGGGTGCGAATCTGTTCAAATTTTTTTTTTGGGGGGGGGGGACTTTGTGTGTGCTTTTGGGGCTCGGGGCTTCGTCGGGTGCAGCTGACTGGGCTCTGGGCTATTGGAGGCTCGAGACTCGGGGGCAAGGCCAGTGGTAAGGTACTCGGGAACGAGGCCTTCTTGCTTGTCGTTCCGGGACTCAATGATAGTGATCACGGCTTGTCGGAAAGCTTGCCTGTGCTATTAGGATTTCGGTTCTGGAGTCGAAAGGTAAAGGGCAGGTAAACACGATGGCTGAGCTGGGGAAAGTCCGGGAAGGTGGGAAATACGCAAGGCCTCGAGGAGATCTTAGAGGTCCTGCTTGCGCAAATGACTGCCGTCGCCTTGCGAGAGTGTCTCGAGTGCACGCCAATGCTCGGTTACGGGTTGTAATGATGCCGAATGCTTTCGAACGTTAGCCTTGGGTTGCTTATGCTATACTTCGGTAATACCTTGTTCCAGTATGGATTTCTGACCTCTACAGAGATGCCGCTATCACGTTCCGCAGAGCAAGAAAGATGGTTGGCCAGTGTTCAGCTGCGACTGCATGTGCCAAGCACGGCTGACTGACATCTTCGTAATCCGCCACTTACCATCTCTGACGATAATACTTCCTGGGCTGGTGGTATGCGGTTCGATTACGGTGCCTCGAGCTAGTGCGGGGTCTCGTATAGCTTTGGTGTTTCCGTTGATAGTTGCACCTTGCAGCATGATATTCCGCTGGATGGCATGTTCAGTGACTTTCAGCTCATGCATCTGCAACGCTGAATGGACGGGATGCATCACCATTCCTGTATACTTCACGAGAGCGTCGGCAAAATGACCACCGAAAGCCTCTCACCGATCTTTCGCTTACGGCTTTAAGCCCTGCGTCGATGGTTGCAGAGACGGGGTAGCCATGGTTGTGAGCCTGCACTGTTGCCCAACGTATGCGATGTCGAACGTATAAAAGGGCGCCCCAATCACAACCTGTTCGACGTCGCATTAAACGATCAAGAGCTCGCTTCCCTACCACTTGCAACCATCACACTCACCAATCGAAACGATGAAGTTCGCAGCCGTCGTTTTCGCTCTTGCGAATATCGTCAACACTTGCCTTGCAGATTGTATGTGCCTTGCCTGGATATCTTGACTACGTGTGCTAAGACGTCTCCCAAGCCGTGCCGTTTGAACGTCTCAACAAGACCGACGCCCTGCTCCTCATCCTCGACTTGCAAGATGGCTTGTATAGCATCGCTCGGGACTTTGACCCAACGCTCTACTACAACGCCATGATGGCTCATTCGGCTTTGGGTAAGCTGTTTGATTTGCCAGTGGTAATGACCACCTCGGCGCAGTCGGGTCCCAACGGTCCGCTGCCTAAGGCCATTCTTGAGATGTGAGGAGCACTCAATAACATCTTCGACAGTCGATCGGCAGCTGACGCAGGAGATATAGGTACCCCGACGCGCCGCTCATTCAACGCCAGGGCGAAGTCGACGCATGGGACAACCCCGACTTCCGCAAGGCGATCGAAGCGACTGGGAAGAAGCAGGTCATACTGGCTGGCATCACCACCGACGTCTGTAAGTCATCACAATCTCACGAAGACCTCGAAGGCATCCAGAGCCGAGTCTAAGAACACGGACAGGCACCACCTTCTGCGCCCTCTCCCTCCGCGACGCCGGCTACGGCGTCTGGGCCAACGTCGAAGCGTCCGGGACGACGACCGAGCTGATCCGCGACGTGTCCAACGACCGCATGGCGCGCGCCGGCGTGCAGCTCGTGAGCCTTTTCAGCATTGTTTGCGATCTGATGCGCGACTGGCGCAACACTCCGGGCATTGATGCTGTGTATCCGTTCTTGGCTCAGTATTACCCGGTTTATGGGCGGCTGGCGGCTGCGCATGGCGCGGCGGTGATGAATGGGTCAGTTTCGGCTGCGGAGGAGAAGTTGTTGGTTGAATTTGATTAGAGGAGGTGAAGAGATCTCATGGAAGTTTCCACACGGTCAGAGTATTGGAGGTTTGGTGAGGGCGGCGTAGCCCTTCTGGGATAGGTACCGGATGTGAAATCCACCGCTGTCATGAGGTGTCGAGCTAGGAATTCTGCACGTGCAAATTTACTGTCCACCTGCTGCTGAAAGCGAAGTCAAGTGAGAGATGATTTCGGGGTCGATGGTATATTCGCAACTCATCTGCTCCGCGATACGCAATACGCCGTTCGCAATACGCGAGGCTCTCGCTTCAAAGCCCGAAACCAATCAGAAGGGAGACGCCAAAGCACGAGCCAGAGCCAAAAAGGACCTTGCCTCGGGTTCTTGCTCGCAACGAAGCCCATCTCGCTCCGCCACCAGCGTCAGCCACGACAGCTTCTAGGCTTGGGTTGCACGACGCCAGCGCATGATTGGCCATGTCCAGCACATCTGTCTGGGATAGAGATGCGCACGCGGCACTACGTACACGCCAACTTCCGGCCAAGGCGGCGGCAGGCTGATCCTGCAGTACTTGCTTTGGCGGGCGCACCAACCTGAATGCAGTTGCCTTGATGCTGGCTGCAGCGAGGCGTAGTCGCTTTTCTAGAAGGTCTGGGCTTTGGTGACGATGGTAGGTTTCTAGGCGCTGCGCCTGCTTCGTCTGGGTAGAGTACCTATCTTGTCGCATTATTCCTTTTCACATCACGCGTGATCGGGTCGTCTTGTTTGCCAGAGACTGGTTGTTATTTGTACGCTCACGAGGGCGATCGTGCCCAGCAATACCGGCAACATGTCTTCTGAACAGCGCCCAGCGCCCTCACCTCTGGTCGTACGACCGCCAAACAGGACGAACACTATTTCCAGCTTTCGCAGCACTTCCAACAGCATAGCAAACTCCACCCGTAACGCCGCTGGCAATTTCGCTGGTAGCGTCAGACAGACTACCAAAGATGCCATGAACGCAGACGTCCCGCTCGGTGCCTGGGCTGCCGCAGCAGAGACCACGTCCAAAGCGCCGACACTGGGGAGACAATAGGAAAGGATCCTTCTCTGACAATGGCTGGACAACGGACGGGCAGATGACTGCGTATGAGGGAAGGAGGCGTCGAGCAAGTAGCGGCAGTAGTGGGAAGGTCTCTAGGTTGCGCAGTGCTGCTGGTGCGGGTATCCCTCAAATTGATGCCGTGAAGGAGCATCGTGAGACGGAGAAGCAAAGCGAGGATCCAATCTTGATTGGGGATCGCGTACGCGCCACTGAGAATAAGCATGCAACGATGGAGGAAGAAGAGACTGCAGGACCACAAGACACCCTGACACCTATCAGCAGCGCGCCGGAGGAAGGAGATGTCCTGCCTCTTGCCTCTCGCAATCAGCGTGTTTACAGCTCCGGCTGGCGGCCGCCACCCAAGCTACCCTGGACCAAATCCTGGATGATCGGGCTTAAAGCATTCGGCAAATGGTTCATCACGCCCTTCGGCTTCTTCTGGACGATCTACGGCCTGAACGTCGTCGCATGGGGCGGAATGCTTTTCCTTCTCCTCTGCGGCGCAGCGCCAGAAATGTGCTGGGCTCCCATCGGCAACGGCGAGTACGTCCGCGACTGCAACCACATCGACAGCGCGCGCCGGATCTGGCTGGAGATCGACAGCCAGATCCTCAATGCCCTTTTCTGCGTCACCGGCTTTGGCCTGTTGCCCTGGCGAGCCCGAGACCTCTACTACCTCCTCCGCTGGCGCCTATGCTCCAAGAGCAGACCCCAGGAGCAGAATCTCTACGGCCTCCGACGTCTCGCCGGCTTCTATACATCCTGGTTCCGCCTCCCAGGCTCTGACACATTATCCCAACTCACCCTAGCCGAATACAACGCGCAGACCGACAACCCCTCCACACCCACCAACCCAGCCTTCCCCGCCCTCGAATCCAACCTCACCCACGATCCCCGCCTCCCCCTCCCCCTCTCCAAAACCCCCCCACAACCTCTGACCGGCATTCGCGCGCCGCCCACCGCCCTCTGGAAACTCGACTTCTACATCTGGTGCAACATGTGGAACACCTTCTTCCAAGCCTGCCTGTGCGGCGTCATGTGGGGTCTGAACCGGTACGACCGCCCGTCCTGGACGACGGGGTTTTTCATCGCGTGCGCGTGCGTTGTTGCGGGCGTTGGCGGGGTGGTGGCTCTCAAGGAGGGCAAGAAGGTCAAGAGGGTGGAGGGCGTGGCGCCGAGTCCGGCGGTGCAGGCGGAGTTGGAGAGGATGTATGGAGGAGAGAAGGGGGATGGAGCTGGGCGAGTGTGAGCGGTGATGAGGGTTGGGTTTGAAGCGTTGAGCGTCGGCGTTGGGGTTATTGCTAATTTCAGGTGCTACAGTACAGTACTAATGTAATTGCAATGAAAGAATGACCGGAATCTACTAGCCATGTTCTCCCTCGTGGTATCTTCTGCTGAACATTGAGACAGATGGCTCGAGTACATTGGTCAATTCGCTCTCACTGGGCTTCTCTGCCGGCTAGTCATATTCCTGCTGATGATTGTTTCGTATGAGCAGAAATGCAGTGGGGCTTTTCGCTTCAAATGACCATGTCACACTCGAATGCATTGCTCTGACGGCAGCAGTATCATTTCTCGTTTACGGAATCTTTGTTAGGTCCGTGAAGTCGGAGAAGGACCACAATTAGATATTGCAAGCGACAAAGTCATTTTTGACTGCCAGAAAACCCTCCGGGATAACCGCATCTTAGTCTCTATGGCATTGCTAGTAGCTACTCAAGGTGTCTGGAGATGCAGCGTAGCTAAGCACCATGTACATCTATATCACTCTCCGTGGGAAATCCCTCACTAGACTGATCTTCCTTGTTCTTGACCCTTTCTTGAGGTACTCATCTTCGTTTTGGTTTCTCTTTAGCTCCTCTTCTCTTTCTTCTGAACCGCAGCAGCCAATTGTGCCTACGCATAGTCGAGCAAATGGATGCAGGTAGTGGTAGTAGTTTCATGGGTGAGCGATAAAGCTGTGAGAGCTTACTTGTGGAATTCCACCGTCCCATAGTCCCGTTGTGAATTTGCAAGTGATAGTAGCTCCATGGTTACAGAGATGGATCATCGCTGAAAATGGGAAACGGCTGTGTCCACCGCATTCCGCGTCTCTCGTACTGGATCGACGATACCCTAGTAAACTTGGAAGTGCTGGCAGCAGCCTTAACAGCCTAGAGGCTGAGCTCGTGTTGAAGGTCAGGAATCACTTTGTCCGCGCATGTTATGTCCCTCTCACTGGAGTTATCATCTCCTTGTGCTTTGGGTATTACTGGTAGCAGCTCGTGGGTTCCAGATTAAGCGTCGACTGATGACCGAGAAGAACCATGTCAACTCCGCTCTTTGCTAGATGACCGTCCTATTCTGTTCATGGCAGAGATGGTAGCAGCTCGTGTGGCTGAGAGAAGCGGCGACAAGCTCTAGAAACGACTAAGTCGACTTCATGCGCCTCGCTCTCACAGGCATGATCGCCGCCTAGTATATCTGACATTGCCAGAAGCAGCTCTACTTTACGGAGATGGATGTTGATGGAGGTTTGCAAACGACTAAGTCAGGTCTCGACCGCCTTGCACTCACTAGAAGACCGTCCGCTACTGGGCATGGCATGGATGGTAGCAGCCTTTGTGGTACGGGGATGTGGCATGAATGGGACCTCGAAATCACTAACTCAAAACGGCTTCGCTTTCAACGGCATAACCAACCTCTACTGGCTATGGTACTGCCGGTAGCAGCTCGTAGGGCTCAGAGAGACGGCGTGAATGGGATTTCGAAACGACTAAGTCAACTCTACAACGTTTCACTCTCACTGGGATGACGGCCTCCTACGGGAAATGGCACCGATGATAGCAGCTTCACAAGTTCAAGAGGAAGAAGGATTGGGAGGGGCAACGTCCACATTCCATTCAAAAAAATCTATCTAGAAACCACCCGAAAAATCGAGGCCCGCAGCTCCGCTCTCTCCCGTCCCAAACGGCACCACACCGCCCCCAACCTCGATCTCCTCCATCTCTTCTGCGAGAGGGGAGAACCCGCCGAGGTATGGCGGTGTGGTGAAGCCGCCGCCGCCACCCTGGAGCTCATTGAGTTGAGCTCCGAGGTCGTCCACCTGCGCGGCCAGGTCGCCGATGGTCTCGTCGCGGTCCTGGAGAGTGGTCGTGAGCTCGCTGATGGCTTTCGCGTGCTCGACGACCATGTCGTCCCTCTCCAAGGCCGCGACGTCCACGTCCAGCTGGAGCTCGAACTTGTCGACCTCGAGCCGCTGCTGCTCGCTGGTGGCGACCTGGAGTCGTCCGCGCAGGTCCTGGACTTGCGCAGCATGTTGCTGCGCTGTGGCGGCGGCGGCGTTGTTGGCGGCGACGGCGGCGGCGGTTTGGTCGGCAGCTTTCTGCTGCAGGGCGGCGGTGAGGTTGGTGATTTGTGCAGCTTGGAGCTGCACCGACGCATCGGTCCCGCGGAGCCTCTCTTGGAGCTCGAGCAGGCTTCTCTGGTGCTCAGCCTTGGCTTGTGAGAGTGCCAAGGTCTGATGCCCGGTCTGGGAGGTGACCTGGGCTGCAACCTGCCTGTCGAGGTCAGCAGACAGCTTCGCCCTCAGCTCATTGGCCTCGGTTTCCAGCTGCTGCTGACGCTCCGTCACCCGAGCGTCGACCTGCTGGGCGAGGCGTTGCTCCAGCTCCGTATAGAACGAAGCCTTCATCGCGTCCGCTCTCGCCTCCGCCGCCGCGACCTTCTCCGCCGCTTCTGCCGTCGCCTTCTCCTCCACCTGCGCCCAGAAGGACGCCTTCATCTCCTCCATCCTCGCCTCCGCCGCTTTGAGCGCGGCCACGGCCTCCTCCTTCTCCTTCATCGCCTTCACTACGTCAGCCCGCCGGTCTTCACCTGCGCCCTCACGTGCGCACATGCCACCCGCGCCCCTTCGCTCTGCACCCAAGGAGGAGGCAGGCTTGCGCCCGCACAACTCCTTGATGGCGGCGGAAAAGGACCTCAAGGACGAGACCTCGAAGCCCTCCGCCACCAAAAGGCGACACACAGAGTCGAACTGAATCTGTATGTTGAACGCCTTGGTGACAGTAGCGTCGTCTAGGGCGGCGGTTCCGGCATGGCGACGTTGGCGGATCAGGGACCGGCGATCGCGTTCCAGGATCTCGAGTTGCTCGTCCTTCTGGGCGTTGGAGGAGCGAGCGGATTGGAGGTCCCGAGTCTGGAACGCGATTCTGCGATCCAGCTGCTGGATTTGATGCTCCAGCGCCTTCACGCGGCTGTCGTGGGCGGTGACCAGGCGCGTTCGTTCGTTTTCGTAGTGTTGGTGCAATTCCCTCTCGAGAGGGCTTGCGAACGAACGGCCTTTGATGACGGCCACCGCGGCGATGATGATAAGGAGGGACCCGGCGCCTAACTGCGCGCGGGTCCAGAGAGAGGCGGCGCTCCACTCGTCCTCTGGGACCAGGACGAAGTGGAGGGCGGCGAGGAGGAGCGCGATGGTGATGGTGGCGATCTCCATGGTTGTTGTTGTGGTGGTGTTGTGGTGGCGGATGGTATGAGCTTGTGTGATTGCTCAGAAATGTTGTCGCCAAAAAATGAATGTGTGGTGTCGTGGTGGGTGGTTTGTTGTGGGTGGAGGGAATTCTTATAGGCAAGAGCCCCGCCTGCGCGCGCGCGCGCGAGCGTCAGGTGGACCGTGAGGTGAGTTCAGCTGTAGGTAGGCGGCTCTTCAGTAGATAGATGGACCAGTAGGGAGAGTCCGGCTGGTCCCGGTTGGGCTCGACAACCTCGCACATCCGCTTAACCTCACCTCACAGCGCTTTTGTCGTTGCCAGGTGACGGTGGCTGTGAGCGGGCAGCTCGTACCTCCGCGCAACCTCACTTCACAGCACTTCCGTGGCTGCCTGAGGCCGCGCAGCTCTCACACGCGCAATCCAGCGTAGCTGGGTCGTAGCCGGCGGCTGGCAGCACAATTGGACGACGGCAATTGTGTAAGAACCATGGGCTCTCCCCGGGTGTCCCTGTGCGTGTGGTACTATCAGCGGCTTCCTGAGGTCAAGCTCCCTTCGTTCAACTTGGGCAAGCGGCCGAGACATGTTTGTCAAACAATGTTAATCTCATTCAGACGTACTTGCAATAATCCAAATCCGTAACATTCCATGGGTATCAATCGTAGCGTTCGTTCATGTCATCGGCCCTCCCACGTTTCCCAACCCCCTATCGTGCCTTCTTCTCGCCTCCGGCCGCGACGTTGAGGCCTTCCAAAATCTCGAACACGTAGAAGTAGATCAGGTACAAAGGCACGACGATCCAAGCGGCGCTATGGTGTGCAGATCATCAGCTTCGCTGTCAACCATCATATATGCAAGGGGAACACTCACTTAGGAATAGCAAAGACAAAGATGAGGTTGAACCACCCGTTCTGCTTGAAGATCGGAAACCCCATGAAAGCGTCATTGTACCCTTCACGCACGGTAGTCAGTCAAAATCGTTCCTCGGATCCCTCTCAATGATCCAAAGACACTTACAATAAAGCACACTCTTCATAATCGTCACCGCAAAAGTCGTATACCCCACCAACGCCCCAACCGGCCCCCACCACCCCTCCACAACCCACGAGCCCCCCAACCACCACACGCCCTCGCCCTCCTCCCTCCTCCCCTTCGCCAGCACAATCCACATGTACGCCGCGTACGCGAGCGTCTCGAACGCGTTGCCGAGCCCCTGCGCGCCCGTCCAGCCCAGGCTCGCATGGTACGCGCCGGGGCTGTAGACGGGGTCGACGCGGCCGTAGAGCTCGTAGGGCGCGTACAGCGGCCAGTGGAGCGAGCCGCCGGGCAGCGTGTGCGGGCGCAGCATGATGTAGCCCGTGTCCCAGATGACGAGCGGGAGGCTGATGGCTAGCCAGGGCAGGGCGAGGAGCGGCGGGGCGTGTTGCCAGGACGAGTTTGTACGGCGGGTACGCGGTTTGGTGGGTGAGGCTGTGGTGTTTGGGGAGGGTTTGGGGAGGGCGGGCGCGGTGTCCTTTGCGTTTGTGGAGGATGATGATGTTGTCGCGGAGGAGGCGCGTGTTGTTCGCTTTGTGGGCGATTCGGTGGGCGCGGGGAAGTCTCTGGGGTGGTTGCGCGTGCCGACCATTTTGGTTGTATTATGCGATCCGATTGCGAGTTGTACGAGGCCTCGGGAGGTCTTTGTTGCGCCGTGAGAGGGAGATGTGTGTTGGAAGCTGTAGGAGTGATGTCGCGAGTCTGACGCCAGAGGCGGAGAGAAGCCCACTTCCCCAGGAACGCTCGAGCTGACTGCACCCCGCGTGCAGGGGTGTGCCGAACTCTACTTTGATTTAGCCGTTCGAAGGAATGCACCACGAGACTTCCTTCAAATTGCGATAGAATAAGTGTCTATTGGTCCAGTGTTGGGCTCATCGGCCAACGATAAATGGAGCTGCTTCAATTTCCCAGCATGCACGGGCGAGGCGAGAAAGCCGCAAGCCATCACCAACGCCAAGCGATTCTGCACATGCGTAATCACGCAGTGCAAGAAAATCAAGAGAGCCCAGCTTGGTCTTGGATCTGGATCTGGTGGATCAATTCCGATCTGATCTTAGAATGCAAAAGCCGCACGTCGGGTAATATTGACCGAAAATGTAACAAAGCAAATCTGCACATGCACAATTGTATTCACACAGTCTCGTCTCTAAGTTACAGTACATGTCTTACACGAATCAAAAAACCCATCCACAGCATCTCCAAAGCAAATCTGCACATGCACAAATGCTTCTACAGTAAATCGTCATCATCACTTCACCACCAACTTCACAACTCCTCCTTCTTGCCCTCCTCCTCCTCCCCACCACCAACCAAATCCCCCACCTCCAACCCCCTCTGCCACCAACTCCAAATATTCAACCCGACCTTAACCCCCTCCCCAACCGGCAAAGCCGCATGAACCGTCTCCCTAACCCCGCGGCCCTCGTCGTCAAAATTCCTCCAAAAAACCGCCGCCCCCTTCCGCACCTTGAACACCGTCCCCTCCCCCGCACCCTCGCACTCCACAAACTCACACCAGCCCCCCTCCGCCCTCCTCTCCAACATCGGAAACTCCGTCCCGCCCCCCGCAAACCCCTCCCCTCCGCCAGCAAGGTACACCATGAACGTGCTCTCGCGCCTCCCCGCCCTTCCCCCGCCGCTCCAGTCGTAGTGCCGCGCGTAGTGGCCCGAGGCGTTGTAGCGCTGGGCCCAGAGGCGCTCGACGAACGTGTTGGCGGGCCAGCCTTGGAAGGCGAGGGCGCGGGCTTCCACGCACTGCGTCAGGCGGGTGCGGGGGAGCAGGGCTTTGTCGGAGTTGCGGACGGAGGGGTCGTGCGTTTCGGCGCCGGCGTGGAAGATGGTTGAGGGCTGCCAGGAGGTGGAGCTGGAGGGGGGGGGGGTTTGTTAGCTGCTTTTTTTTTCTTTTTTTTTTTCTAATTTCATGGCTGTCTTGCTTTCTTGCTTTTCTCCTTTGGGGTGGGGTGGCGACCGGCGTACCTGAGCTCGACCAACGAGTCCGCTTCCTCGGCGCTGAGGAAGTCGTCGATGTAGATCACCAGCGGCTTCGTGGAGTACACGTGGACATTGTACGCGTGCTCTGGACACTTCAGATCCGGGTCCGGGAAGACGAGCGAGTCCGGTTTCGTGAGCGGCTGCTTTACTTTGGGCGTGGGGACGGCGGTTTTGCCGCTGCCGAGGACGTTGGAGAGGCCGGGCGCGCCGAGGAGGAAGATGTAGATTGCGGAGGCGATCAAGGCGAGTTCGAGGAGGGTGCGGTAGCGGAAGGAGGGGCAGGGGGAGGACATGCTGTTGGAAGTTGTGCAGGTGGCATTGGTTAAGACGTGGTGGCGTGCGTGCCGGCTGGCTGGGCAAAGTTGATGCAAGGGACGGGCAGGGCTTGGGAGGGATTTTTGACCTCACTTCATCGATGGAAGGAGATACACTGGGTTTAATATGATGCAATACAGTCTCAAATATATTACTGCTACTCAGAAGTATGTGACTGCCAGTCGATAAATCCAAATCCACACCTGTCGCCAACCCGACAGCCCCAACAAGTTCCAAACGCCATCACCCCAACCCTAACCCTCCTTACCACACCTACAAACAGCCCGGGACGCCACGGACCCGCCGTTTCGTCTGCGTTTCGACATGCGATTATCCCGCGTTCGTGAAAAAATATGGCACATGCAGAATCGGTGCGAAATGCAGTGGTGCTATTTATTCTGCGTGGCTCAGGCACCGACGCTGGCTGAGCAAGCATGGTGTCAACTGCGAGCATGTCACATCACATCTACAAGAGGCGCTCGATGGCAGACTGGACGTTTCGCTTGCTAGGAAGCTCAGACAGGAGCACGATGGAAGTACAGCATTGGAGACATGGACTCAGCACTGTCACAAAACGCGGGAGAAAGCAAACGTTCGAAGCAAGAGAACCAACAGCGCAATGATTAAGATGATACGAAAAAAAAAGAAAGCCGACCGTGATATCTGGGTATAACAACCAATACTCTCTTCTAAGAGCTAGAACCACCGGCACCCATGAGGCTGGACTGCCGGATCCCCCTAATTACAACTAAACCAATTCAACTCAATGGAAAAAGCGAAGCCAACAAAAGAGCACCCCTTATGCCTCCCGTCAAGTCGGAATTCGTCCCGGAAAGGAATACGAAAAATGAGTTGCAGAGAAGCGAGAGATCGGACGACGAGACTTGCTTGCTTGTTTGAAAAGTAAAGCCCTGATTGCATTTGTTTCGTCGAATCTATTGGGGAGAGGGGTATCGAGAATTATGTTGTCCAGGGCTGTCGGGTCCGATGATTGGTAAATCCTCTCTCGCTTCAAATTGCGACTACCGCGCTGTTCTTTTACCTGATTTACAGGAAGAAAGCGGCGATGGCACCGACACCGGCGAAGAGGCCGGCGACGTTGACGGAGCTGGCGGCGCCCTCGAAGGGCTTGTAGTCAACACCCATGGAGCTGGGAGATTTGTTAGCTTGATGTTATGGAAGAGCGAGGGATGTGAACGGTAAAAACATACCCAGTGCCAGAGGGAGCAGCAGCGCCGACAGTGCCGGAAGCAGCGGCCATGCCAGAGGGAGAGCCACCCTGGGGGTAGGGAGCGGCAGTCGGGGCAGAGCCAGGGACGACGGCGGAGCCGTAGGGCTGGGCAGCAGGGGCAGAGGCGGCCGGAGCAGAGGCAGCGGGCATGGAGGCAGAGCCCATGGCGGCGTCAGTCTCCATGGAGGCGGGGATGGTGGCGGTGTTGGCAACCATGACGGAAGAGGTGGCCTTGATGGTCTCGGTCATGGCGCCGTTGGAGGCGGGGGCGGAGTAGCCAGCGGGCATGGAGGCCGCGGCGGTGTCCTTGGGCATCTCGGGGGAGGCCTCGGAGGCACCCATGGAGGAGGCACCGTAGGCGGGAGCAGACATGGCCGGGGCGGAGGAGCCGGCGGCGGGGGCGGAGTAGCCAGCGGGCATGGAAGGAGCGGCGGTGTCCTTGGGCATCTCGGGGGAGGCCTCGCTGGCGGAAGAGGTCATGCCACCGTAGGCGGGGGCAGAGTAAGCCGGGGCGGACTGAGCAGGGGCGCTGGTCTCGACAACGGCGCTCTGGGCAGCGCTGGTGTAGGGAACGGCGTTCTCGGCCTCGTCGGTGCAGGTGGAGGTCGGGGCCGGGGCGGCGGAGGTCTGCTGGGCGGCGACCTCAGTGCCGTAGACGTTCTCGGACTCTCCGTAGGCGGCCGGGGCGGCGGGCATGGCGACAACAGCGCCGATGAGGGCGGCGGCGATCATGGTGTACTTCATTTTGACGGTGTTGGTTGGTTGTTGGTTTGAAAAAGGGTTGGTTGATTGGTTGGAAATGAAGTAAAGAGACGAGAGAGTGACTGAGCTTGGCTGGTGGTGGGAAAGAAGGGACGACCGAGGTCAATTAAAAGACGATAATGAGCACGTGTGGTGAGTGTGGTGTGAGTGCGTGAAGGAGGAAAAGAGAGGCAGTGGTGAAACGCGGTGCAGGCGCTTATGTACAGGTCGGGCGTAGGTGAGCGTCAGGCGTAGCTCCAGGCCGGCAGGCCCCCTGGTGGGCTCGGTGGACTAGCGGGCGGGCATGCGGACCCTGGCCGTGCGACTGGCCGTGCTGGCCGCGCGCGGGCTAACGAGGGCGCAATTTCCGCTGGGCTCTGCGCCAACGGCGGACGTGCGGATGGATGGCAACGGTTCGTCGCGCTCGTCACATGCGCGCGGCGCTGGTGGCGGTGGCCGACGTGTGAGTGCCCGTGCTGGCGTGGAGGAGGAGAAGAAGGAGGAGGAGGCGGTGGTGGTGGTGGTGTTTGCGCTTCCAGGAGATGGGAAACACCTGCAACACCTGCAAACAGCACCTGCATCGCCCTTCCATCGCCAGGCACGGCGCATGCACGGCAGATCAGGCTGCCAGCTGCTCCTGAGGCTCCCAGGACTCCCAGGACTCCCAGGACTCCCAGCTCTCCCAGCTCTCTCCACGCTGAAACACGATCGGCCAGGAACAGGCATGGCTGCACCGCGCGGCGGCTGCGCTAGTCCCGCTAGCGCCGCCACACCCGCTGCACGCTTGAAGGCCCGCGCTGGGGTCGATCGTGCTGTGCGCGTGTGCCTGTGCCTGTGCCTGTGCCTGTGCCTGCCTCAGGGGCGCCATCCGCCAACCAGCCCGCCGCGCGCTGTGGTGAAGATGCGTGCGTGGATGGCGGCCTCTCGCCGCTCTCGCCGCTCCCACTGCCCGTCGCACACTCAGACACTCCGACGTCAGTGTGCCGCACGCCCGTCTGCCGTGGGGTCCTGCCTGCCCGGACGCGCGTTGTCGCGGAGATCGGTCTGAGGCACGCACCGCCCTGAGTGGAGCTGCACTCTGAGCACCGCTGTACCAAGCGAGGCGGTGCACCACAGGGGACAGCCCTTGGAGCCCCTCCCCTCTCTATCGCTTGCTTGCGGCGCTGCCACTCGTCCCAATCTGGTTGATTTCAGACCCATCTGGATCTTCGTCGGCGACTCGGCATGTCGCCTATTTGGTGATGATGCCATTGTCTAGCTCACTACTGGTGCTCCCTCTGTCGACAAACCATCCCGTCGCAGCCGCAAGAGCCACACCCATAGTGCTGGCCTATTCACCTCCATATTGATCAGCTGCACTGGCCGCATCAACAAGCAGTTCAACATGTCTGTTGACGTCCAGGAGTCGCAATCTCATCTCGTCAACTCCCACTGCGCCTCCCTATCAAGCTCTCCAAGAGCCTTGGGAGCCCGCCGCACGTTCTCGCCGACTCCCCAAGCCGACCGTCCACGAGATTGCGAGTTGCGCATTTCCCCAGAAAAACCCAAGAAATACAGCGGTATTTCACACAGCCTCGTCTCGGCCTTCCGGTGGAGGAACGGCAGGGCGGGCGGCCCAGCTTCTATCTATACATATCGATAGTCGGGGGCGTTCTTCAACTACCACCGTCCAACGTCTACTGCCAAATCTCCCCGAAGCCACGCAAGCCATCCCTCCTGACCCGCCGCCCTTAGCGTCGTCAGCCACGGAGCGCTATAGCCCTGCCCACGCCTGGGCCCGCCCTATCCAGCAATCCTATGTACTGTTCTCCGCGAAGGCGAGCGACCGCTGGAGCACTCTGCGGCACGCCTGCTCCAAATCACTATCACGCGTGCCGAACACAGTCTCATGCCCAGCACGCGCTGAGCCTCAGCATCGCGCAAGCTGACGACCGCTCTCCTATTCGCGTGCGCTCTGCCCGCCTCCACGTCTGTCTCTATCTCTCCGCCCACCACGATCATCGAACCCAACCATCCACAGTGCCACCATCTTACCAAGCAAGCCCTCACCCCCCGTCTCCACTCTCCCTCGCCCAAAGATCGCCGACCAGCATCCCAGATCCCCAAGCCGGACAAAGCCAGCTCCGGTCCGTCTTCAACAAGAACGTGCTCAGAGTCAGGAGTGACAGCAGCAAGGTCCAACTCTGACTGCCAGGCAGTAGTAGCGGCAGGGCCCATCTTCATCACACGGACGGATTCGTTCATCGTCATCGTCGCCGCCCGCATATGTATGCAGCCCCGTTTTGGCCCTCTTTCCCGCCCACCGGTACCTGCATGCATGTATGTGCTTGCCCGTCCGTCTTCCCGCGCGCAGTAGTAAATCGCGTTTCACTTTTGCCTTTTCGCACACCATTCGCGCCGCCTCATTCGCTCAGCAGGGCCGCGATCTTCTTTTTTTTTTGGTCGTTTCATCGCTCGCTCCCTGCGGCCCGCTGATCGCTCGCCTTTCCACGCGTTTGTTCAAATTTCCCATCGCCCACTTTCACCCGGAAAGCCGTCACATCCGTCCATCATTGCAAACGACCATCCCCGACGGGCCAGGACGCGCCATCGGACGATGTCAGCGGCGTTCTGGAATCGTCGTTGAGACTGCAATGGTGTTTTTGTTTCCCAGGAATAGCCGACTGACGAATCTTCGCGATCGCGGTGGTTCGCTGTCTCTGTTACTGATTCGCGTGCGAACGAGCACGGGTTTTTGGCGATCCGCAGGCTCTATTTTCCGAGCCGTAGGTGGACGACCGACGAGTCGAATCCTGACGATTCGACAAGATCAAGGAGCTTTGGCGCGGCCTTTGGAGACGGATTATCGATTGATGGAACGAATCGTTCGAGGCAGCTTGATTCGGCTCTCGATTCTGCTCGGGGTCGATCCGGTTCTGTCGACGACAGGTTGAACGATTCGCGTATTCGTCGAGGGCGTGAAGAACAAGGCTGTGCAGGAAAGAGATGATCACGGACAAGCGACTGACGCGAAGATGATTGTGATTGGAACGAAGCGACAGCGTCCGCCATCTTCGGGATATCGCTCCATCTGCGTGCGAGAGTCCATGCTTTCTTCGAGCGCGAGCAGGTCTGCCTGGACAAGAGAGGTACAGTATCTACGATTGAAGAGGTAAGTGGTCCGTTGGTCTCCGTGCGCCTTGCAGTGACTCTGAACGCTCCGAAAGAGTAGCAAATCCGGCAGACCGGTCATGATCTGCTTGAACCGACGAGCAATCCCATCACGCAGGTAAACCATCCTACACCACCCCTTTCATCTACTCGTGCGACATCCCGCAGCTAGCGTCGAGCGTTGCGAGACCAGCCAATTGTCAAGGTATAAAAAGATGTCGGGACTTCCTTGAGTCACCTCGTACGCGAGTCCGCAGCTAGCGTCGAGCACCGCTCAACCTGTCAGCTTTCGAAGTAAGAATAGCGTCAACCATCGCTTCCGTTGGCTTGTAGGAGAGTCCACAGCTAGCGTTGAGCGCTGGCGAGCATGGCGCTTGGGCCGAACGTATGGAGCCACCGAGAGCGATACTGACGAATAATATGAGTTGTTCGACCATTATGGAGACCACGACCTCTCGGATCGAAACTCGGCGCGAGACTGAAGACTCGGCACGAGTGCCCGTAGCTAGCTCCGGGAGCGACCGGGCCAATCAGCGCCGCTGGTCTCTTCTCCTCCCAAGTATATGTAAGTACCTCACTTACGCTGTCGAGCACGGCGAGCGAGCTACGTCTGCCGTACCATCAGGCCCAGGAAGTACACCAGGTAGGTCTCGAAAGCGCCACCTCCCATACCTCCACTCAACCCCGCAAACCAAACCAACTCCTTCCCTCGCGATACCGAGGCCCCGCCCAGCTCGCGAGCCTCGACACATCCTACTACCGTGTAGATTACTCAACTCGCACCGAGGGCCTCGCTCCAACCTGCCCGCAGCTAGCGTCTTTCATCCCCAATCCAATCAGGAGGTGATGTTTCTTTTGCCTTTCACTTGGGCTTCTGAGGAGATTACTGAACTGCTTCGAACACTTGAAGTCTGGACTGAGGCTGAGGCTCATGTATGGAATGGGACCGGAGCTAGCGCCGGGAGGAGCCGGGCCAATCAGCGGTGAGGGTGCGGTGTTTCATACACGAGCAAGTTGTGATGCCTACGGGAGGTTGGGCGAGGGGAGGTGGCGGCACGTAATGATACGATACAGAGTGAGTGGAACTTATTATTGTAATCTTTCGTGTCATTCTGCAAGGGACGAGCAAAGACAGCCATTGATTGGCCATGGAGGATGAAAGGCGACGAAAAGCGAGAAGACTAATGTCACGGCTCGAAACTCCGTCTACTCCAATTCTATCGTCCATCCCCAAGTCTTCCTTTGTAGCTCTCTATGTAGACTTTTTGGTTCTTCCAACGCCCCTCCCCCGCTCACTTGATGTACTTCCTGAGCCCCCTCAGCCTCTCCTTCGCCTGCTCCAGGACTTCATCCGGCTTGCAGACCGCAAACCGCAGCCAGTCCTCGACCGTGTGCGCGTTGGCGTCCGTGAAGAACTCCGTGGGCGGGATGGCCGCGACGCCGAGCTCCTTGATGCAGAACCAGGACAGCTTGAAGTCGCGCGGCCGGCTGGCGACGTGCGGGGGGAAAGGGTAGTCGGCGGGGAGCTGCACTTTGGACAGGTTGACGAGGACGAAGTAGCCGCCTTCGGGGATGGAGTACTGTTGTTTCAGACTTGGTTAGTTTGTGGGTTGGGAGACGGGAGGGATGTTTAGGGGAGGGAATGTCTGTTTGACGTACGGGAAGACCCAGCTCGTCCCAGACCTCGTTGAAGCGGTCCAGCTTCCCTTTCATCTCGGCCTTGCTCTCCTCCCAGAAGCCGCGCTTCTCGGCCTGCTCGAAGGCCACCGCCGTCGCTTCCTGCAGTGGGCTGACGCTCGAGAAGCAGATCCGCGTGTGCGCCGCCGCGACGTACTTGATCAGGTGCTCCGGGCCGATGAGGTAGCCGACGCGCCAGCCGGTGGCGTAGAACAGCTTGCCCGCGGAGCCGACGGTCAGCGTCAGCGCCGCGATCTCCGGGCTGAGCGTCGCGATGCGCGTGAAGGGCACGTAGTACAGGCGGTCGTAGACCTCGTCGGAGAGGATGAGGATGTTGTGCTTGACGCACAGGTCGCCGATGGCCTGGAGTTCGTCACGGCTGAAGACCTTGCCGACGGGGTTGTGCGGCGTGTTGATGACGATCATGCGGGTGCGCGGCGTGATCTTGCTCTCGAGCTCGGCCAGGTCGACGGTCCATTCGCTGGCGGAGGTGGTCTCGCTCGCGCCGTTGGCGGGCGGGTGCAGGGGCACGTAGACGACCTTGCCGCCGGGCATTTCGATGTTGGAGATGTACTGGTCGAAGAAGGGCTCGAAGACTATGACCTCGTCGCCGGGCTCGAGGAAGCCCATGAAAGCCGAGAGCATGCCTTCGTTCGCGCCGGTGGTCACGGTCACTTCGGTTTCGGGGTTGAGTGTGCGGCCGAAGGAGGACGAGTAGGCGTCTGCGATCGCTTTCTTTAACCGGGGGCGGCCCTACTGGGTGCCATTAGCTGGCTGTTCTTGTCCTTCTCTTTCTCCAGAGCGTGTGTCGAGCATACCTTTGTGGGAGAGTACTGGTTGCACTCGACCTTGCCCAGCGCCTCGTGAGCGGCATCGAGAACGAACTGCGGTGGGTTATAGCCGAAGAAACCCTGGCCCATGTTGACGATGGGCTGGACGGGTGAGGCTTGAGCGGCCTCATTGACAATAGACCTGATCGCGAAGCAAACCCGTCAGCAAAAGAACGCTCCCAAACCAACCCCAGCAATCCCCCAGGTATGCAGTGGTACTCACCAAACATCCTGCCTCTGCCCCGCGACCCTCTGCGCCGGCTTGAAGGGATCCTTGTCCTGCACCATGGCTGAAACCGCGGAACCTCTGCGTCCCGATGTGTATGTTGGGGTATTGAAAGTCTGCGCAGTCGGTCTCGCTTTGTTCACGGCGAAGCTGACTCGTCTCAGCATCGGCAGCATGGTGGGAGTGGATTGGAAGTCTTTCGGCGCTGTGGTCCCGCTATCGCAAGCGGGACCTCTAGCCCTCAGCACGTCATCTGGCCACGCAGGGACCGAGGTCGGCTTTGCGGTGCGAGGGAGGGACAACGATGAGCAGATAGCGGACAACGCTTCCCAGAGCAGAAGATGGGCGATTGCGAGAGAGGGGTGATCAAGACTAGAAAACTGAAAATATTACCAGGAGCAGAAACCGATACCGAGATGTAGAGTGAGATTGCAATGAGATTAATCTTTTTATTGCGCGCTATCTACAATGCTTATCCGTCCATGCTGTTGCAACGTTGGGTATCACCAAGCCAAAAAAATCCCCTTCCTTTCCTCTGTAGAGACAGCTCTGCCCCCTCCGTAACCCACCCATTATGAGAGCGCTCAAAGCTCAAGAGCTCGGACGTCGCGCAAGACAAGACGCAAAGAAAGAGAAAATGCCAAATCAAAGGAAATCCATCAGTGAAAAGAGTGAGATCCGCCTAGTAAGGCGGCCTGACCATCCCCATCTTCCGTCCCTGCCCCTCCTCCTCAGTCTCTTCCAACCCGATCCCCTCGAGCAAAGCTGCCAGATCAGTCTTGCTCGTCTTGCGGGAGACCTTTCTGCGCTCAGTGGGATGACCGTAGTCGCTCTCGCTGCCCAACTCCGCGTCGCCGACGTCGACGAGACTCTCGCTCGCGGAGTCGTCCCCTGCAGGCTCTCCTCTGCTTGCTGGAGCTATGGACGGCGGAGCACCTCCTGCGAGCACACGCTTGAGCTCGTCGACGCGGAGGGCGCGGTTACCTCCGGCTGCAGAGCTGCTGCGCCTGTCGTTCGTGCTGCCGCTGGGTCTACCATTGGGTGAGCGAGAGTCCAGGCGTCCGGATGTGCGACCAAAGGCTTGCTGTCTGTAGTTCATGGAGTCTCCGTTGAGCTGCGACGCTGAGAATTGACCAGAGTCGATCTGGGGGTTTGAGCTATTGCGGGAAGAGACTGGGTTCATCGCCCCAAGGAGTTGACGGTGATTGCCATTTCGCGGTGAAGATTGCGTGCCAGACAGCGAAATAGACTTGGGAGCTGCAGCCGCTACAGCTGCGAGGCAAGCGTCCTTGGTCCAAATGGCGAGCATGGCATCCTTGGCTCTCTCGGGCAGTGAAGGCTGAGGCGCTGATGTTTTGGCGGTCAAGTAAGACGTTGAGCGGTCAATTGCTGACACTGAGAAGCTGCGACCAGGACTAGTCGGTGGGGATGTTGGCGGGCTGAGAAAGACCGTCGAGTAAGCGTTTCCGATCCGTTCGACAAGCGCTGGTCGGTGATCCAAAGGCTTGAGATCTTCATGTGCGATGTTGTCCGGCGAAAGCTCAGGCACAGATGAGCTTTTGCTCGCGTATGAAGAAATGCTCTCAAGTGGGGCAGCGGGCACAGTGATCGCTTGCATCCAGACGCCATGCTGCTTCCTCCTGCTAATCTCAGCATGCGTCTCTTCGCCCACGACTTCAGGCTCTGCATCAAACTGTTCGCAGAGCTGCCAAAAGTAGCCATGAACCAAGCTGCCTAGCCTGATCTTCGCAAGGGGCAAGGCGACGTTCGGTATCTCTTCTTGCAGTGCAAAGATCATAGGCATGCTGCCTTGAACGGCATTGATCCCCAGGCTTTGCAGCAACGTGACGTTGAGTAGATGCAACAACAGCATGTCACTCTCCGAGTCGGCTGCAAAGTGTAGAGCGTTCTCGTACACTGCCAAGTTCAAAAGCTGCAAGAAAGTGTTGCGGACCTTCTTGCTCTGCCGGTTCTTGTTGGAAGCGTTCGACAAGGCACGTCGCGCAAGGGTACCGTTGGGATCGGCACTTCTGGCCCTCTTCGTGAACTGTTGAGCTGGTTCCGGGATCTTCGCATCTGATTTCCTTGTTTCGAGCGTGAGCCAAGTGCACAGAGCATCAACGTACGCGCGCCTCACGCTCGGCGAAGGATCACGCAGAAGCCATTGCGTTCCTTCCCATGTCGACAGAGGGACCGTATTGCGACTCTCCGCCACGCCACCCGACGAACGGGTACGTGAGCTATTTGCAACCACCATCACATCTCTTGCAACCTCAAGGGCCACTTGACGAGCAGTGTCGTAAGTGAAGAACCCTCCCGATTGAGAGTGAGATCTCTCGCGCGCGGTCAAGCTGATATTGGTCGCACTTTGCGAGACGGCTGACATGGGCTCTTCAATAGCGGCTGCGGTAGCTGCAGGGCTCTGCTCCGCGGTCGGCGACGAATTCGGTTTCAATCGCAGGAGAATGGCGGAGATCATGTCACCTATCTGGTCTGTGTAGTATACATGCGTGGCCAGGTCTGCAATGCAACTCTTCAGCCGTGTCAGGAGCTCAACACGCGGCGCAGAAGGGACTGCAGTCGGAGACTGCTTGTCTTTTAGCTCTTCATTGCTTGAGTTGCCAGAGCTAGCGGTGCGTGCTGTTCCTGGAGGACCACTGAGTTGGAGAACGCGAAGGATATGTTGCACCAGGCCCAGAAGAATGTCCATGACAGAGAGACCGATCAGGTTGAGATCAGACCGAAGAATGTCGTCAATGAGATAGGTCAAAAGAAGGTGCTGTGCAAGGTCCGAGTCATTGACTGGCAGATGAGTGAGAGTTTCGGCAGCGGTGACAAGCAAGATGTATCGGTCTTGAACGGCAGTGCAAGCCGTAATAATTTCGAACAATTTGACGGCCCAGCTGGCCCAGTCATTAACAGCCGGCGCTTTCTGGGACACCGATGTCTCCGGTCGGTTCTCGAGTTGGTAGCGAACCAGGTATTTCAGAACCTCATTGGTAGCCGATCGAACCTGTGCGCGATCATCCGTCTCGAAAACCGTCTTCAGGCAGTCGAGAGCCGCCACCGAGACTCCCTCTTCGGCAATTTTGTCCGCGTCCTGAACCGTACCCTCCGCCGCTCGTGCATCCGAGTCGAAAGATGCGGTCCCCTGGTCGGTTCTCACTGTATTGAGACTTTGCCGGCGCTGGATGGCCTTTTCCTTTTCCTCTTCTTCGTTCCGCCGGCTGACTCGTTGGAGATGTGCCAGATGTATAGCGCTGTCGCCACGCAGGTTGCTCAACACGGCCGGAATCGTGCGGTTTAGCTGACGACCAACCTCCGAAGCCAAAGACTCAGAAACAAGCATAGCCTTTATAGCTCCAAGCCCTGCCTCCCTCAAGCGGACTGCGTCCGGCACCGTCACAGCAGTTGTCGCCTTTCCAATCTTTTTCGAGGCGGTTTTCTGCGCGAACTCAGACCATTGCCGAACGACAACCTCGTAAAGCTCTTGATATTCGTGGTCTGCAGCTAGAGTGGCAGGATCTTGGTGTTTGCAAAGAACCTCCCATGTCTTGAGACTGGCTTCAACCAGACTGATATCGTTGGTGTTCTGCAAGACCCCGCTAATCGTCCGGAGGACATAAGGCGCGATCAGACTGAACCCATTGGCACTGCCAACCACCTTATTTTCCAGTAACGCGGTCAAAATCTTTAACGTAACGAGGACGCGGGCGCTCTGCGCCTTGTAGACGTCATTGGCGGTCTTTCGCTCGAGGAATGTGCCAACTTTTTGCAGTTTACTTCGGCGAGTGCTCGCATAGTAAAGGAGGTAGCTGAGTTCGGATCCGTTGGGGTTGACATCGGCAGCACTGTTGCGCGGGAGCCTAGGATAGCACTTGAGGACAAGGAGTTGGTGTTTTGGGCGCAGCTTCTGGCGCACGCTGTCCATGTGGGCGGGGAGATGTGATTTAACCATGGCCGGTCGTAGCTGCCGGTAGCAGGCGCCTACGCTGGAGCAGCAGTGGCCAGATGCCTCGCGCGGCGTGCTAGTCCGCGGAATGGGAGGCGAGGAGTAGGTTTGGTAGGTGAGCAGTGGAGGGACGAGCGACGTCGCCCATCTCAAACACGTCAGGGTTCAGCCAGGCGATGAGCCCAACTCCCCTAGGCAGCTGGCAGCCTCAGGGAGAGAGCGCCGGTGGCTCCGCTCTGCACGCTGAACTCAAAGACTGTGTGACTCTGAGCTTGGCCGAACTCGACGTCGACCGCGATATGTGACACCAAGCTTTGCTGCACCGAGCGGGACTATCCGCGGGCACAGACATCTTGGCGGGCAGCACTACTGAATTCGATATCACACTGGCGGGCGAGACGAACTTTGCGATTGCTGGCAGGCACGATTATCCACGACTAACCCTTTAGCAATCCCCGAGGTGAGTGCACATACTGCTCTGCTGCGACGCCATTGAGACTGCTACTGCTGCTGCCGACCGGACGATTCTGCTGCACCAACGGCGACCGAAAACGACACTGGCCCGGCGATTTCACGACACGATCTGCAAAATGTTGGAAACATTCGACTTGGGGTAGGAGGGATCAGGCTCTGGTGGATGCGAAGGGGACAATGCCATGATGTGAATATGGCCTCGAAGTGTTCGGCAGAGAAGGATACGGCGCGCACCGAAATTCTTTCTGGCTTTTTGATCACCCACCAAAGTGCTCTTGTGCCAGCGAAGATTTCGCGAATCCTCATGTGTGCGAAGCAGAGCTGTATCAGGACAACGATCACATCACACAACCTGCGCAAAATTTCTGGTCAACAGCAACAGCAGCAGCAGCAGTCTCAGAACACGGCAACGCACCGGAGAGATTCAGAACACCTCTGAGCAACCACTAACGATTCACCAGTGGTCACTCATCCCGTCCACCCGCCAAGATGCAGTCCAACGTCGCCCCCGCGCAGACCATGGCTAACGCCAGCGCCAACCTCTCCAAGCGCAGAAAGTTCATCGCCGACGGTGTCTTCTACGCCGAGCTGAACGAGTTCTTCCAGCGCGAGCTGGCCGAGGAGGGCTACTCCGGTGTTGAGGTTCGCGTGACCCCCACCGTCACCGACATCATCATCCGCGCCACCCACACCCAGGAGGTTCTTGGTGAGCAGGGCAGGAGGATCCGTGAGGTACGTCAATTGCGGCATATCGATCAGGAGGTGGATTCAAGTTCTAACAAATACCACAGCTTACCAGCCTGATCACCCACCGCTACAAGTTCCCCGCCGACAGCGTCTCCCTCTACGCCGCCAAGGTCCAGTCCCGCGGTCTTTCCGCTGTCGCCCAGTGCGAGTCCCTCCGCTACAAGCTCCTCAACGGTCTTGCCGTCCGTCGTGCCTGCTACGGTGTCCTCCGGTAAGCAATTCCCACCACTTTCCAGCAAAGACCGCTATCTGACAATTCTTTCAGCTTCATCATGGAGTCCGGCGCCAAGGGTTGCGAGGTTGTCGTCTCTGGCAAGCTGCGCGCCGCCCGTGCCAAGTCCATGAAGTTCACCGACGGCTTCATGATCCACTCCGGTCAGCCCGCTAAGGACTTCATTGACCACGCCACCCGCCACGTCCTCCTCCGCCAGGGTGTCCTCGGTATCAAGGTCAAGATCATGCGCGCCTCTTCCTCTCCCTCCGACCCCACCGGCGAGAAGGCCGGCGGCAAGGGTCTTCCCGACTCCGTCACCATCATCGAGCCCAAGGAGGAGCAGCCCGTGCTCGCTCCCACCTCCCAGGACTACGGTGCCAAGGCCGCCCAGGCCCAGGCTGCTCAGCAGCAGCTCCAGCAGCAGCAGCAGGCTGAGGAGCAGGGTGAGCAGGCCCCCGCCGAGCAGCAGTACTAGGAATAAAGCTGTGCAGTCGGGGTGCTTCGCTAGCGGCGGGGTTTCATCTTTACGGGATGGATGGCGTTTCAAGTTTCACCATGAGCGATTCGTGCGCCTTTTGATGCAGGTAGCGCACGTAGCTTTGCAAAAGAGATGATTCCATGTGCAAATTCATCTACGTTTGGTTTCGAACTTCACCTGGCTGTGAGCTTCTCGCACAATTTGTTCGTGTATGCAATTCTAGGTGTACGATATAATGCTCACACTTCCGTAAACCACAGCAAGCGTCGGCATCGTCCAATCTAACGCAAACCTCACCATGTCAAAAGCAGGCCCATACCCTAACAGAAAGCATCGCTCAGAGCCCAGAAAGTCATATTGTCATCAATCCAATGCCAGAAGTTCATCCTTCACAATACTCTCTACAGAGCCGCCTCCCCCTCCATCCCACCTCCCTCTCCCTCCTTCACACTATCCCTCCCCGCCCCCAAGAAATTCTTCTTATGCGCCCTTCCCCTTCTACTAACGACCTTCAGCGTAGGCGGCTGCGCCGTCGCCTCTTCTGCACCCCCGTTCCCGTCCCCGGCTTCGTCGTCGCCGAACAGGAAACCCCTGTTGCGGCGCTGGTCGTCGAAGAAAGAGGAGGACGGGGAAGGGGAGGCTTTGCGCGTGCTGGTTGCAGTCGAGGGGGCGCTGGTGTCGTTGGTGGTGGAGTCGCTGCTGCCGAGCATCCAGGAGTAGGAGCTTTCGGACAGAGAGGGACGGGGGGTGGGCGGCGAGGGTGGAGGTTGGGTTTGGTGTTCTGGGGATGGGCTTGAGGGCGCTTGGTTGACGGTGATGTTTGGAGGGTTGGAGGGCTGGGCTGAGGGGGTGGACTCGAGGGCGAAGGGGTCGTCGTCATCGTCGTCGTCGTCGAAGGTGGACGGGTCGGCGAGCTTTTCGTGGTTGGCCTGGGGCTGGGAGGAAGGATGAGGATTGTCGTCGGGAGCTGGAATGTTGGGCGATTGAGATGCTGATGCTACGGCTTGTTTGTCATCCGTCGCAGCCTTTTCAGGCGCTGAACTCCTAGGAGCCTCAGATTGAGAGCTCTCCAGGCTTGCGCTGTTATCTGTTTCCTCAGCGGGTAACGGCAAGCTTGAATCTCCAAGGTAGACCTGCACAAACTGCACTTTGGCGATGGCCACGCTGAGCTTCTCAAGCGAGGAGCTCGGCTCTTGGGATGCCTTGCTATTTTGCGGATCGTCCTCTGCAGCTACCTTCTGATAATCCCAAAGATCGGCGACAGCAGCGTCGAGCAGTTTGCCCAACTGCGCGTTCCTCGCCTCTAGCTCCTTGACTTTGTGTAGGACGGAACCGTACGCAGTCCGTGGCCCCCGATTCCGCGAGGATGGGGTTGGAGCGTTGCTGATCTCCTGCGCCTTGCGGTGAACCTCGTCCACAGCATTGCGTACAGCCTTGCCAATGTTGAACTGCTCGCTGCGGGTTTGTATGTTCTTCGCCGCGGACTGGAAAATGGACTCTATGTTGCGAGCTTGCTTTGGCCGACTCTCTGGTGATAAGCCGGCACGACCCAATGCAGCTTTAGCTGCACTCACTCCGGAGAAAGCTGTGATATTGCGTTGCAGAGCTGGGGGCGTTGCAGGACGGTCGCCAGGTTGCAGAGGCCTGTCGGTGTATTTGAGTACCAGATACCCTCCGCCCTCTGTGTGCATATGCTCTCGTAGATAAAGGGCGTCTAACGCAAGGGTCTGAGGCGCAAAATCTTTGGGTAGTGGTGGGTATCTCAGAAGTAATGTCAGAGCACCATTGTAGTCAGACTCCATTAGCTCCCACCGTATCCGTAGCAGCATTGCCAGACATATGTGATCCACCACCTCCAATGAGGAGTCGTTGGCAAAGATGACATCCCACATGGTCAATATATCGTCGAACGGGAATTCACGTCCAAAGAGCAGTCGGATCCATCGCATGAGGAAGACTTGAGGCATGATGTCAAGCCTCTCCATATGATTGGCAAGATCCGGGTCAACCTTAGGTAGGAGCTCGAACACGATTCGTTTGCTCCGTGACACCATTGGGTTCTCTGCAGCAGCATGCGTCGTCTGTTCGTAGAAGTTCTTTGCGTTCTGCATGACCTGGCCAAAGAGCGCGAAGGCGTCGTGCTCGATATGGTCTGCGTCGTATACTGTCCGGATCACGGCATCCTCTCCCATTGCCTTGCTACTTTGCCCCAAATCTAAAGCATCTCTTTCCACAACCCAAAGCATAGGCGCCAGCAGCTCATGCATTCCTTGTCGGTAGCCCAAGTCTGGGTTCAGCTTGCAGAACACGAAGAGTATGTCCAACAGCATTCGCTGCGTATCTGGCTGGCGGAAATAGAGGTTCTCGGGTATGCAGCGGTCGACGTCTTGCTGGATCTCGGCGCGGAGTTCTTCGTCTTGACGGAGGGACGGCCATGACGACTTGTATCACATCTTAGCTATCGGTCAGACCACGCCGAGAGAGAGGCAACGTCGGAACGCGGGCTTACGTCTGTCTCTTCGCTGAGCGGATCGGCATGTTCATCTGGGTTCTCGAGGTGCTGCAGGAAGTGCAGGCGAAGCGAGTTGTACGCGGAACGTGAGGATTGGAGGGTGCGTGGCCATGATGCGATGTCGACGTTGTCGAAGAGCAGGAAGGCTTTCCAGCAGGCGGAGCGCAGGCCGTTGTTGGGTGCTGAAAGGTGGCCGTCGAGGCGGACGGCTTCTTTGAGTTCGGCGAGAGATGGATATTGCTTGAGCTCTTCCCAGCTTTGTTTCGCGTCGGCAAGGCTTCTCATGGTTGGAGTGAGTGTTCTCGCCGACACTGCGTACAGCGCTCGTATGGTGGGGTTATGGTGGTGGAGGTCAAGCAAGGTGGAGGTGCCCTACTGTAGAGTTTGGCTAGGGTCGGCATTCAGCTGGCCGAGTCGGCATCAATGAATCCGAAGCCACGAGGGTGAGACTTGAAGGCGTTCAACCGTCTGACGTCGACGTTTGAGGTTGGCTGCAAACACCTGTCGCGAGTCTCTATTAGTGGTAATCTGAGTACGGCTCATCGCGATGGGCTGGCCATACCAGTTCGTCGACCTCACGGACGCCCAAAAACACCAACGCCGAACGCTGCTCGATACGTACGGCTTGATCGCACAAGCCTCTGCCGGCGTGATACTCCTCGCGATACAACTTGTATTCCTTGTTCAATGGATCAGTCAGAAGCGAAATGAGAGGAATGGCACTGATGTGCCTAGCTCGCCGCACGTCAAACACTCGCACAAAAATCAATCTGGCCAGCGGTCAATCGGGTATTGGTGGCGACGCTTTTCGTGGTGGGCTGGTGAACCCTGCACTATCTTCAACAATCATCTCGGCACTCAAGGCCAGGTGACTGCTGCTACGCTATGGACGTTTTGGCTACTGGGGCTGTGCTTTGCAGAGACCGGCAAAGGTGCGTATCATTACTGTTGGCAGCGTTCAAGCAGCAGCTTACACAACTTGTCGCAGATTATCTCCATCTCACGAAACGATTCGGCATCGTCGGCGCTTCGCAATTACCCTTTCAATACCTGTTGGTCTGGAAGTCTTCGTGGTCGCCAATTCAAGTCCTCACTCGAGCATCACACGAAACCCTCAATGCTTATCACCAGCTGCTAGGACGTGTCGTCACGTATTTGGTGATCCTTCATGCAGCTTTCTACCTCAACTTCTACGTGCAGAACAATCTGCTGGCAAGCAAGCTCAAAGAAGCATACGTTTTGTGCGGTGTCGTAGCAGTCGTGGCTTTCGTCGCCATCGGTACGACGGCTCTTGGCCCAGTCAGAAAATGGAGCTATCGTGTCTTCTACGCAACACACGTTGCCCTTGCTACTGCCCTGCTCCCAGTTCTATTCTTTCACGTCAGCCACATCCGGATATACTTGTACGAGACGTTTGCAGTCTACGTGCTGAATGTCACGGTTCGTTGGGTGCTTTCTAGAGAGCTTCGCGGAAGCATCAGGTCTGTGCCGGACACTTCTCTTGTGGAGATAACGATCCCGATGGACTCTTCGAAGGCGTCCAGGCAATTAGCGGAAATCTCGGTACCCGGACAGCACGCTTACATCTCGCTGGGACGGAAGTCGCTCCTGCGAGTGTTTCGCAGCAACCCGTTCACCGTCGCCTCTCTACCAGGCGTTGACAAAACTATCAAATTCGTCGCTCGAGTGGCAGACGGGAACACGAGGAGACTTCTCGCGAGTGCCGAAGGTGCTTCTGCAGATACCAAGACCCAGCTCACCCTCGAAGGTCCATATGGGCTTAACACGCATGAGGACCGTTTGATGCAGTACGATCGTGTGCTTTTCGTTGCTGGTGGCGTCGGCGCGACGTTCATTGTTCCTCTCTACAGACAACTACTCGCGGATCTCAGCCCGAGTAAGGGCAGCTATAGACGGCAGAAGATCAGCTGCGTGTGGATCGCAAGGTCCAAAGCTGAGGTCACCTGGGCGATACCCAAAGATCAGCGAGAGAAAGACGGCTTCACGGAGCGTCTGAAGATCTGCCATACTGGCCTTGGCGCTGCTGGCAGTGAGGCTGCTTTCGATCAAGAAGACAATGGAGATGTTGCTGTCGGAGAGACTGAAGACGCGATTGAACTTGAAGAGCAGAAGCAGTTGCTATCTGGAAATGACATTGCACCCACCGGACGCAGCGACTTACCACTGCACACGGGCCGTCCAGATCTACGTCGACTGGTCGAGCAGACTTTCTCGCACGGCAGCCAGGAGAAAATCGCTATCATCGTGTGCGGACCGAACTCTCTAAGTCAGAGTCTGCGCCGAGAAGTCACACCGTGGGTCAAGCGAGGCAGGGAAGTGTGGTTCCATGACGAAGGATTCAGCCTTTAGAGAACGCGACAATCAATTCCATTAGACTGCTGATCAATACTGTCAACAGAAATAGCAGCGCAGTCCGCCTACTTTCCCTCGCCCTCCTTCAACTCCTTACCCATCTTCGCGACCCACTCCCCATAATCCTCCACATCCCTCCCCAGCACCGCCCTCAGCAACCGATACTCATCCTCCTCCAGCCCAAATCCCTCATCAAGCCAAACCTTACACAACAGCGCCACATCCCTCCCAATCGCCTTGCCCATCGCCCCAGGAACGAACTCCCACCACCCCCTCTCATACGCCTCCAACCCCTCCTCATCCCCCTTCGACATCCTCACCTCCCTGCCCAACGCCTTGCTCCAAATCTCCTCCGTCTCCCTGCCCGTCCACCTCCTCAACGTCCCAACATTCACCTTCGCCCCGCCCAGCTTCTCTCCCCCATCCTCAATAACCTTCGCAACAACAGCCGCAATATCCCGCGCGCTGACCCTACTAACCCCCCTCTCGCCCAGCGGCTCCGGCAACAACCCCTCCTTCACCAACAACTCCGGCGTCCTTAGATCATTCTCGAAGAACAGCGTCGGTCCCACAACAGTCCACTTAAACGGCAACTCCGCGTACCGCAACCGCTGCTCGACCGCCACCTTGACAATAACCGTCGCCGTACCCGCCCTCTTCAACATCGCCGCCGCGCCCTCCGGACTCGTAAACTCGCCCGCGCACGACAAGTAAACCACATGCCTCACGCCCGCCCTCCCAAAAGCGTCCAGCGCGCCGAGCGTCGTGAACAGCTCGTCGGTCCCGCCGAGATTGAGGAAGGCGGCGTCGACGGCGTGCTCGCGGCAGAGGGACTCCAGCCAGGTGGGGTCGGAGACGGGGCCTTCGGTTATGGTGAGGCGGGGGAAGGACGCAGGAGGGTAGGTGGTTGCGAGGCGGGTGGCGGAGGAGGTGGGGAGGATGAGGCGGGTGGATTCGGGGGTGGTCGAGAGGAGGTGCGGGATGAGGAGGCGGCCGATCGTGCCGCTGGCGGAGGTGAGGAGGATGGATTTTGGGGACATGGTGAAGGTTTGTGTGTGTTTTTTTTGGGGGTGTGTTGTTGGATTGTTGGGTTGGTGTGTTGCTTTGAATTGCTGGATTGTGTTCTTGTGAGGGCCTGGAGAGCTGGTGTTGATGTTGGGAAACGATGGTGAAGTGATGGGATGGAGCTGCTTCTTTATACTAGAGGTTTGGTTTGCATTATTCTGTTATTCTTCTGCCTAAAGGTACTCTCATGATGCCAAGTACGTTCGCGCGAATGCGGTTCTTGGGCGTAAGCCTGGAGGTGGATGGTCGCCTGATGTCCAAGCAAGTTTGACTAAGCAGCTGTATAGCTCGGTGACCGCGGCTTGCGCTCTGGGGACGTCAAGCTTACAACTCCCGCAGCAATGCTTCAGAAGCTTCGAGGCAAATTGTGGGTGTGTTGGAACAGTTTGGACGCGCAGTATGTGAATTACTCGGCGTGATTGGTAATTGTGCATCACGGCTGCACATAACAATCGGGCATGTTTGCAGCAAATGCCTCAAACTTGGCGCAAGCTGAAAGCTGAGAGTTCCAAGGTTCAATGGATGAGGACACTTGTTCTCAAGATAGCTCCCGATTATCAGAAGACAAACGGTACCATCCTCCACCTGCCTCTGAGAGATTCCTTGCCAAATTTTTGCCTGTACCAATCATACGTCCCATGCGCAGTAACGCCCAGATTGACAGCTACGAACAAAAGAGCGCATGATACCGTGCCGTTGAGCCATTGGCCCGATGGCGCGGCCATACCTGCCAACGAGAGATAGATGATACATTCAGCGAAGTAATGAGGCGTCAAAGTCAGGTGGAAAGCAGGGTGATTGGGTAGTTTGTAGTCGGTCTTTCCATCTTTGTTGTTGGCGCCGGTTGGTTTGAGAGAGGCGAGGTACGCGTGGCAATCGTGCTGGATGCCGGAAGCGAACATGAAGACGGCGAGCGTGACGAATGTGCGAAAGCTCGGTGTTTGAATCGATAAATCGATCAGCGTGAGCTTGTGCTTTTGCAGTGCCCGTGCGCCTTCGATCCAGATGGCGATGTTCAGGCCGACGTAGAAGGCTAGGCCGATAGCCCAATGGCCAACCCACATGGTGCTCTTTGAGGGACGCGAGAAGGCGTGGCATTCGTAGAGGCGACGGCATCCTTGGGCGAGCACGGCTATCCAGGTGATCACGACCTGGTTGAAGGTTATGGAAGAGCGCCAGGAATTGATAAGAGCAGCGAATTGCGTGGTGACGGGACCGGAGAGAACATAGTCGGCAGCGCAGATAAGGGAGCAACAGACTGAGACAGCATAGAAGGATATGAACCAGCTGTGAGGGACCTCCAGGGTCGCCAGCTGGTCCAAGGCGGTCTCGATAGCGTTGCCGGACTTGTGGGAGGCACGCTTCTCCTGCTCGGCTGAAGAGATATTCGAAGATGCGCGGGCACCGTAGGCGAGGAAGCGAGAGCGGAATGCCGGAGTAAAGAAAACAAGATAAACCTACCTTTTCGATCAGCCTGGGTTCAGGCGTGCAAATCTACAGATTGAATGCTCACGCCTCCTGCGGCTACTACGAAGGCCAGTCGGACGAGGTCCACGGCGTCCAGGTCAAGGTCCAGGTGGGACGGCAACATCTCACAGCATGTGGCGGAGAGTTCGTGACGTGCTTGCTGCTGCTGAGCGCCAGATGAAAAATCGATATATGCACGCGCCGGGGCCGAGGCAGGTTTATGAAGCACCCCGCAGTCTTGCCGTGTGCGGAAAGCGTGTCACAAGCGATATTGGGCGAGCTGCAGGGAGGTATCAGGCGGGCGAGGTGGTATAGATTGAGGGTGGTGGCATTGGTGGACGGCGAGGGGGAGCTGCAGCCAGCGAGTCCTGCAGGCCAGCGAGCATCAGGCGGGGCCGAAACACAAAACGCGGCCCGCCTGCTGTGTCTCGACCTCGAGCTGGCGTCAGCGACGATCAGCAGAGCACCGCGTTGCATCGCGAGTAACAGTCACACCAGCTGCCCTGCGCCGGCGCATACCGTAAGATCTCGCACATCAATTGCTCTGCGCCGAATGCGCAATAATCTCGTTCGTCACCACAGTCCGTTGCATGCCATGCGCTGCTAGCGCAACGCGCCAACCATCATGTCGTTCAGCCTGTCCTCGCTGCTCAACGCCGACGCGCAACAGCAGCAGCAACAGCAACACCAGGCGCAACAGGAAGGCCAGCGGTCTCCCACCAGCCTGCGCAAGGAATCGCCGCCCTCTAAAGCCCATCTCCAGTCCCCCGAGCAGCATCACGTCAGTCTCCCGCAATACACGCCTCCCCCGAACATCCACCGCACGAGCCCGCCGCAAGCGCAGGACGCTATCCATGCGCTAGCATCGCTCTCCGCCAGCACCGCGCCGCCTCCAACACAATGGAACGGCCACACAGCACCTCAGGGCGAGCGCCACGTGAGGCGGGAATCCATCGACAGGCGACCGAGTAGTTCGCACATTTCGCACATTGAGTTGCCTCCTCCTCCGCCGGCCGATGCGCACAGGAAAATGAGCTCGCCGACCCTCGACCAGTATCATGTGGCATCACGCTCGCCTGAGCAGAGGAAAGCCTCACTCGTCGCAGGCGATGCGACTTTCACGTTGCCGCCGATGCAGCATGTGACATCGCCGACACAGGATAAGGTGAGGCGGCCGTCACTTGTGAGCGAGCAGCTCTCGCCTGGCTCAAGACCGGCGACACATGAGTCTGGAGGCTCACTAGCACAGACTGAAAGAGAAGGCAAACCAAACATTGAAACCGAGCCTTCTGGATCCCATGCGCCAATCCCGTCAATCTCCGAACCTTCAAATGCCATAAAGGAAGACAACTGGGATCTGTCGCCCGCGCACATCAAGCAAGAGCCTCTCGCGACACCACAAGCTACCTCCCCAGTTGACGCCAGACGTCCGTCAGTACAGCTCAACGACATGGCACCATCCAGCTCAAAGACACTCAACTCGCTCAAGCGCGAAAATAGCACTAGACACCAGTCGCCGCTCAGGGAATCGTCTGTGCCAATGCCCTCCACCGAAGATGTCCTCGCCGAGTCCACTGTCCCGAAGAAGCGTCCTCTACCGAAGAAGAAGGGAACTGCGACTGTCACGAAGAAGGCACCGCCCGCGAAGAAGCGCAAGGTCGAATCTATCCGCTCTGATACACCCTCCTCTCGCGTATCCAAGCCCGGCCTGAAGACAGGCAGCGGTAAGGGCACACCGATCAACTCATCCCCCGCTCCGTCAAACCGCTCTGGCTCCATGGATCCCGATGACGAAGAAGAGGAGGAAGAGGAGGAAGGCACACCCGTCAGCGACGACCTCTACTGTCTCTGCAAAAGACCAGACACAGGCACATTCATGATTGGCTGCGACGGGACGTGCGACGACTGGTTCCACGGAAAATGCGTCGGCATTGAAGAGCGGGACAAAAACCTCATAGACAAGTACATGTGTCCGCGCTGCACAGACGCCGGCATCGGCAGAACAACATGGAAGCGCATGTGCCGTCGCTCAGGTTGCAGGCTGCCCGCGCGCGTGGGAAAGAACAAGACCGGCAAAGAGGGCAGCAAATACTGCTCGGATGAATGCGGCGTCGCTTTCTTCCGCCAGATGACCGCCAACACCCGCGGCCGCGAGGCCGCCGCAAAGAACCGCTCCACCCGCCACAGGCCCAGCCATCACGCGCCGGAATCCCACGCAGCAGCGCCCGACCAAGGCGCCCGCGGCGGCGTCCTCGCCCCCTCCGAAGTCCGCGCCCTCCTCGACTCCTCCCACTCCCTCACCGACTTCAAAAAACTCGGCGAAGGCGTCCTCAGCCCGCCCGCCACGCCCGACAGCAAGGCCAACGGCTCCTCGTCCGCCGCGCCCCAAAGCCAATTCACGGACCCCGAGCAGGCCGCCCTGGCTTCCATCGCGCGCGAAAAGAACGCCTCCCGCGCCCGCCACCAGCTGCTCAAAGACCGCCTGAAGTTCATCAACATGGCCAAGCAGGCCGCGGCCCGCGCCTGCACGGAAAAAGAGCTCAAGCCAAAAGACTACTGCGGCTTCGACCCTCGGCTGGAGTGGAGCGAGGAGCGCTTCGCGTCGTGGCGCGCGAGCGCGGCGGGCGTAAGGGCTTTCGAGCTCGAGACACTGGCCGTCGAGGGCGCGGACGAGATGGCGGATGTGGAGCAGGGGGAGCAGGCGGGCGAGGTGTGCGATAGGAAGAAGTGCGCGCGGCATCACGATTGGCAGAAGTTGGCGACGGATGACGCGCGGTTTGAGATGGGGGATAATGGGGACCGGATGAGGGCGCTGGATCGTGAGGAGCGGGAGATCCGTGAGAGGGCGGCTATGAGGGCTAGGGCGGGTGGGGAGTTGCAGGGCGAGGGGAGTGTGGAGGTGCATGGGTTGGGGATTCAGGTCGATGGTGGTAGTGGAGAAACGGTGAAGGGAGCTGTAGATGCAGAGGTGCCGGTGCCGGAGAGCGTTGTGCCTGCCGTGCCTTTGAGTGAGGTTATGCAGGTTGATGCATCGGCTTGATGGGCGTGATGAATGTGGTCTGCTGGCGGCTACCTTACGACGAAAGCGCTTGAAAAAGTCAAAGATCTACTGATAGGCACGATTGAAGCATTCCAAATATCCATATAGTCAGCTCTCACGTAATGAGACCTTACAATGCGCCCATCCGAACGTTTCTCACGATTGCTGAAAGGTCGCTTGCCTGTCGCTCGCAACCCGCTTGCACCAGCATCCACCGTGGCGATTGGTCCGGCTGCTTCCGGCGCTAGCTGCGGGCTTTGTGAGACTCGAGATTCATGTCCGGGGAATATCTGTTTCGACTACAGAGGTGGCCGGCAGGGAAGGATGACAGTTCATGTATTGCTGCGGATGATAGTCCGAAAGGCAGGATCAAGGTCGACCGTATCCCTGAAGAGAAGCAAAGCTCCATCAACAGGATAGGCACGAATACTAAAAAGGAGAAGAAAAGTCCAAGAAATAAGCATCTGAAATTCATGTTTGCGTTTATCTTTTTCTCTCCCTTTCCTGATTGAATGCTCCATCGATCCGATGGAAAGTTCTCGCCGGGAAAGGCCCAACGCATCTCTCCTGCCCTAAAAGCCCGAAGCCTTGACTATAATGGTTCACCCCACCAACAACGTGACAACCATCCTCCAGGCCATGCGGACATCTGATCCGCGTGAATTACAAGCTCTCCAACGTAATCACGTCAAACTATCCCTTCTAGTAGGGCCAGGCGGCAAGACTCTACGCGCAGCCAGACGACCCTTCGGCTGCCTGCGGCCGGCGTGTAGCATGTGGACGTCCTAAGTCTCCATGACATCGCCGGCGGCCTCCGAGCCGGTGCCCTTGGCGGCGGTCGAGGCGAAGAAGCGCACGTCGACGTCCTCGTCCTGCATGAGCTTCTCGAGGGGCGGCAGGATGTCGCTCTGGATCAGCTGCTGGCCCTTGGGCGAGCCCTCGGCAGAACCGGCGCGGCCTTCCTTCTCAAGCTGCGCCAGGGTAGTCGTGCTGTCGTCGGGGATGCGGCGGAGGATGTCAACCAGGACAGCGTAGGACTTGGCGACGTTGAAGCGGATGTTAGGAATGGGGTCGCTGACGAGTTGCTGGAGAATGGGGAGGACGGAGCGGGCGAGGACTGGGAGGGAGAGCGCCGGGGCAAGAGTCTGGTTACAAAGTTAGCAAAGTCGCTGGAAGTCTGTTTCTTGAGGTGTAGACTTACCGATACTGCGAAACAGGTCGTCATTCTGTAGAGGTAGTTGGGGTGCTCGGCCATGGCAGCAACCTTGGGCACAATAGCTTCGCTAGCCCACTCGACGCCAAAGACCTCTGTGAGCTTCTTCAGGTTCTGAGTGCTGGCCTCACGGATGCTGAAGACGGTGTCGCCAAGCCAGGACATGCACAGGTTGCTGAGCTTCTCATCGAAGAACTTGACGCCGAGCTGGCTGGCAAGTAGCGGCACGTACTGGATAATGGCCAGGCGTACACGCCACTGCTTATCTTCGGCCAACTGAACGATCGCAGGGAGGAGAGACTGGGAGAGCAGATCAATGCCGATGACGTCGTTGACTTGCTCAAGCTTTGAGATGATGTTGAGGCGGACATCCGGGAATTCATCCTTGAGCATCTGCAGGAACATGGGAAGCAGGTGCTCGGTTGTCTCCCGCTTGCCAAGAATAGGAGCGAGGCCGCTGATCTGAGTGCCGAATGCGGCGCGAACGTGTTGCGAGGAGTCGGTGACCAGCTCCTCAACGGCAGGCATGATGTCTTGAAGGAGGGCTTGGCGGTCGACCAATTGGCAGAAACCTACTCTTGTTAGTGTCAATCCCCCGACCAAGGATCACGGTGAACTCACCAGGAATCTGTCCTGAGATAGCAGTTCTAACCTCAGCCTCAGTATCTTTCAGCAGCTTCACGAAAGCCGGGACAAGGTCTCGCGCAACCACTTCGTCGTCCACAGCCTTTGCGATCTTCTCAAAGCGATCTGCCACCATGTACCGCACCCTCCAGCTCTTGTCCTCGAACAGACTCCTCAGCGCCTGCAAGAGCACGCCGTGGCTGCTCTGCTGCTCCTTAGGTACACCCTCGGCGATCGCGATCAGGACTTCCACAGTGAGCAATCGGACGCTATCCTGATCGTCGCCAGCAAGATGCTGGAAAAGCGGAATCATATCGTCGATGACGATTGACGCGGGCATGCTCTTGACGAACTTTGCGAGGTTGTTCGCTGCTTGTCTCCTGACCATCGGGGTCTCATCGTGGACGAGCTGGGAGTAATGTTGCCTCAGCTGCTCCTGATATTGCGGGCTGGCGTGCTGGTAAGGTGTGTTGTACAGGCCGGTGGCCGAGATCTTCGACGTGAACCAGTCGGCCTTCGAGAGGCGGAATGTGAGGGGGATAAAGTGCTCTTCGACTTGCTTCTGGCTGAGCTGCTCGCAGATCTTGTTGAGAGACTCGACGGCCTGGTGTTGTCAGCAAGTTGCACCGTATTGCCTGCAAGAATGGTTCGCTAACCTTGTCACGGACTAGGGGCTCCTCGATGGTTGCGAGGTTCTCCAGGGGGGAAAGAAGGCAGTGGCCGTAGTCGGGACCGCCCACGTATTCAACGAAGCCACCAAGCTCGTCGCTGAGTGCGGTGAGAACCTCATCTTCATCCTCTACAGACTCTATAGGAAGAGTTAGTACAAGTCACAACCTGTGTCGATTTGGAAATGCGCACCATCCAAGAAGGGTATCAGCTCCTCGCGAGTCCGCTCCGGGCCAAGTGCGAGAGCAATGGTAGAGAGTCTGCGGATAGCGTTCAGGCGGAGGAGGACATCGTCGTGCTACATCCGCATGTCAGTCTCGAAACTATCCTATGACGGCACCGCGCACCGCGCCTGCCATTTCTTTCTTGTATCTTCGTACCTTCAACTCATCGATGAGAACGGCGATCGGGTACAGCTCGTCGCCTTGGTCTTGTCCCTCCATGATGTGTATGGATCACGTGCGGTTGTGCGATGGGCAAAGGAGTGGATGGCCGTGGTACAGGACTTGCGGGGTCTGTCCTGCTTTCACAGCCTGCGCGGGCGAGAAGCGGCGGCGAGGGAGAGGTCGACGACTAGTCTCTTGACTGAGAGAGGTATCTGTGGTCAGGCAGCGGTCTTAGCTAGGTGCTCTTGCTGCAGGTGGACGGAGTGAACGATTCAGAGTGCCGGCATCGGGGTTGAGGGTCGGTGAGCTCTGGAGAGCGGGAGGCACATGCGCGCACGTCTGGGGCGGCGCTGCAGGTGATGCGATGCGCAGACTCACCAGGGAGGGGTGGTGGAGCGGCGTACAGTGTCGGGCGGTGTGATGGTGGGTGCGTGAGCAGTAGGGCGGTGGTATGCGGGCTTTGGTGGGTGTAGTCGTGTTATTGCGTCGTCTGCTCGCTGGAGCTTGCGGGCCTGGTGGGATGGGGGGCGTGCGCAGAGTCTCCGGCAGGTGTGGCGCTGACGCCACGCTTGCTGCCCTCCAGAATTTTGATATGACTCCATACGAAAAGGGCCCTAGCGACATTGGCCGGCGGACCTGAATATCGGGAAATTCAACGCAAACACCAACGCCAAAAGGGCACATTTAGATATCACACCTTGGCCAGGATCTCGAGGACACCGCCAGGATGCCGACCATTTCCGTGGACAAAGCCGCCCTTTACAAGGCCCTGGGCAAGGAATACACCCGCGAGGAGTTCGACGAGCTGTGCTTCGAGTTCGGCATTGAGCTTGACGATGACACTACCGGAATCGAGGAGCCTGCGCAGCTCAAAATCGAAATTCCGGCCAACCGATACGACATGCTTTGCTTCGAGGGAATCGCCATGAACCTGAACGTCTTCCTTGGCAGGCAAGAAGTGCCGCAGTACAAGCTTAAGGCTCCCGCGGATGGAAAACTCCTGGAGGTGACGGTCAAGCCTGAGACTCAGCAAGTGAGACAATACTTCTCATGTGCCATTCTCAGAGGCATTAAATTCGACGAGGCCAAGTACGCAAGCTTCATCTCATTGCAGGACAAGCTGCACCAGAACCTGGCGAGACAGAGGAGTCTGGTCGCCATTGGCACACATGATCTTTCGACACTCAAAGGACCATTCACATACGAGGCTCTGCCGCCCGATCAAATCAAGTTTGCGCCACTCAACCAGACAAAGGAGATGAACGCTACCGAGATGATGGAGTTCTACGAGGTGAGTGGCAAAGGTCTCATATTCAAGCTAGCCATATTTACTAACGCCTTCGCAGAAAGATCTTCAGCTGAGGAAGTACCTACCGATCATTCGTGACAAGCCCGTTTACCCTATCATCTACGACGCCAACCGCACAGTTCTGTCCATGCCGCCCATCATCAACAGCAACCACTCCAAGATCACCCTCAACACTACTGATGTCTTTATTGATATCACTGCTACCGACAAGACCAAGCTGGAGATTGTCAGCCAAATCCTTGTCGCAATGTTTTCCCCCTACTGCAGCGAGCCTTACACCATCGAGCCCGTCCGCATCATCTCTCCCCACAACAACGAGACCCGCGAGTCACCTGACCTCAAGCCTCGCCCCAGTCAAGCGAGCGCCAAGTTCATCAACTCCGTCTGCGGCCTGGAGCTCTCTCGCGAGGAGATCTGCAGGATGCTCAGCAAGATGTGCTACACCGCCAAGCCTTCTGCCACAGACGCCGACAAACTAGACATTGACATCCCCATCACCCGTGCTGATGTCCTGCACCAAGCCGATATTATGGAGGATGTCGCTATCGGCTACGGCTTCAACAACCTTCCCCGGAACTTCCCCTCGATCTCTAGCACAGTTGCTGCCGCACTCCCAATCAACAAGCTTGCCGACATTGTCCGCAATGAATCCGCCATGGCCGGCTGGAGTGAGGTCATGCCTCTCATCCTGTGCTCACACGACGAGAACTACGCCTGGCTGAACAAGAAGGACGACGGCCTTGCTGTGCGTCTGCAGAACCCCAAAGCCCTCGAGTACCAAATCGTCCGCACATCACTTGTTCCCGGCCTTCTCAAGACCATCCGTGAGAACAGGCGCCATGCGGTCCCTATGAAGATCTTCGAGGTTTCGGACATTGGCGTGAAGGACGACAGCCTGGAGCGCAGAAGCAAGAACATTCGCCACTTCGCCGCCGCTTGGTACGGCAAGTCAAGTGGCTTCGAGCAGGTCCACGGTCTGCTCGACCGCATCATGCTAATGCTCAGATCTGCTTTTATCACCCGCGAGGAAGGCCTCAAGAACACTAAGCTCCAGGGTTACTTCATCGAGGAGCTCAACGGTATGTCAAAGCTTTTCCCACGACACTCTGTATGCACAACTGACATGAACTTCCCAGACCCCTCTTACCTCCCCGGACACGCCGCTGCCGTTTTCCTGCAGCTCTCTGGCCAGAAGCCCCAGCAAGTCGGCAGCTTCGGTGTGATGCACCCCACTGTGCTCAAGAACTTCGACCTGCCCTTCCCCACGTCTACCCTCGAGCTCAACTTGGAGTACTTCCTGTAGATCCCTCGCCTCCTGAAGGGTTGTGATTCCTACGGAAGCGTGAATTGGAGACGTGTGCCATGATATAGCATGATATAAAACCAGTACAATGAGAAGATGGTTGAGATGAATAATCATTGGATTGAGTTTGAGGGCATCGCCTCATCAGAATGCAAGATAGACACTCTTCCGACGTTGCCAATGCACCTGTTCGCCGCAGAAGCCGGCTGGGGTTCATTACTCCAACCATACGTGCTTCAGTGCATTTGACTTCTTGAACCCAGCATTGCGGGTGCGTGAGGACAGCATCCGCTGGGCCTCGTCGCATCGCGATTTCCTGCTGCAAAACCACCAACGCCGCGTCTTTGTGGTCACAAAGTTCTTTGTAGCGTCTGCAGTATGGATGGGAGAATTGCAATACACTCGAATCAGACAATGCCCAGACACATTAAATTGGCACAGCAACCTCACACTAGGCTGCTGGCGTTTACGGCGCCAGAATAGCGCCAGTGAACATGTCCTGTGCTACCAAGAGACGCTGTTTCCATCTGAGTTTCGAATGAGGACACTCCCTTGATTATCCATTTGACCAACGCTCGTTCTCTATTTGTTTCTTCCTACAAAGCCCTTGTTCCTGCGCTCCCAAAAATAATTGGCTTTCGCTATGAGGACAAGGCTAGCATCGCCCAAAAACTCAGCAGAAAACCCGTTCCCTATATCATGAAGGCCCCCGTTGCCTCTCACCGAGTTTCTCGATCACCCTTCTCAAAGAGCCAGGTCCCCAATTGAGCTGCTACCATAACGTATACACTCAAAAGGCCTCCAAACACGACCACAGACCAAAGAACACGCACCACCACCAACAACAACAACAACAAAATGGCCTTCTCAGCCACCATCCCCGCCTCTGTCCTCTCCGCGATCAACAGCCTCCACCTCGAAAGGGCTGAAAACCTCGAGGTCTACGCCTCCGCCTCCCCTCTCACGGCACAAGTCGCCCGCGAAGCAGCGGCCCTCGCGACGCAAATCAGCATTACGCCGGAGGCCACAGAAACATCATCTCCCGCGCTGAGCTCTCTCGCCGCCAAATCCGCCTCGCAAGCCGCGGCACTCATCTCCCGCTCCAAGAAGGCGCTCGTCAAAGCCTGGAGCACGCACTTGAGCCGCGGCAAAAAGACCACCGCGCGGATGTTCGCGGGCAACCCGATCCCGGCAATTGTCTGTGGGAGTGAAATCCTGTTTGATCCGAGGGAGGAGGTCGCGAAGCCGGCGCGGCCGTCGTTCATCGTGCACCGCGTGAGGTTCGAGGCGGATGGCGAGGAGAACGATCCGTACAGGCCGATGAGGGTGTTGGCGATTGCGCAGAAGTTGATGATGGAGAGGAGGGGGTGTCGGTGAGGTAGTGTGATGCTGGCTCTCGCGTCAGAGGGTGACTTGGGATGTTTTTGGCAAGCCTTGGAGTAGTGTCAGTTGCAGTTGTTGCTGTTAAGGCGCAGGCGTTTGATCTTTCCGAAAACAAGACAAGGAGAAGCCGAAAATAGGCGTTTCTCTGCGGCGCGTATCTTCGAATTGCTGTTCATGCGAGCTGGTAGCTGCCTCGACGAGCAGACTCCGCCAGGGACATCATGGAACGGAGCTCTGAAGGGTCTCAAATGGTGTGGTCTTTAGTTGCAGTTGCTTATTTGTGATCACTGCAGAATAAAGTAGTTTTGCAATTTTGATGTTGTTACACAATTACCGATTTCTCTCTGCGTCCCCTCGCTCTTATTATAGTGTGCTCTCGCTCCACCCTTTTAAAACACGCCTAGTAAAGACCCGGCCAGATGCGCCACCTGACCTTCTCGCAGTACTTCTCCCAGTCCTTGCGGTACTTGCGCCTGCACTTCTCCTCGTCACGCATCTCGCGGTGGATGAGCAAAACGGCAAAGTAGAGCATGTAGAAATAAGTGATTGGGATTGCGTATCCCTTGATACCCTCTTGGGACACGAGGTTGGTGCCTGGATAGAGGATGGAGGGAGTGACCTTGTAGCCCGCGGCCAGAGTCGGCAGGCAGTAGGCCCAAGACATGAGCCAGTCGCCCAGGTAGTTAATGTGACGCGCGGTGCCCCACCAGCCGGTAGTTAGGAGGCGAGAGCCGGCGGCGGTCTCCATGTATTGCAAGTGGGCGACCTTGGGATCGTTGGGGTTGGTGCGGAAGCGGTTCTTCTCGTTGTTGGCACCGCGGAAGATGTAGTACCCTAAGCCCTGAATACCGAGGATGCCGATCACGTAGAGGGGGCCCAGAACGACAGGGTGAACGCTGAGGTAGCGTGCCTGGATAGAGTAGGAGAATGGCACCCAGACGAGATCGCCGAATGAGAGCATGAATCCGAATCCATCATTAATGATGTCGATGGTGGTCAGAATGGCAGGCTCCATCCACAGAGCGTCGAGGATATAGACACCTTGAGAGATAGTGACAATGACTGCACGTCTATTAGCAAATGCAGAGAAACACCATCCGGGGAGTGCACTTACGCATCGAGTCAGTGACGTATCCGTAGGTCTTGTATTGCTTCGCCATGAACGCCAGATCAAGGATCAGCCAGCCGAGCATACCGGGTCTGAGCTCCATCCACGCCTTGATATCGACCTCACCCGCAAAGGGAAGGGTGACGCGAGGGTTGAGCTCGCGACCAATGAACCAATCGTAGATGATGTTACCGCTGTGTCCACCAGCTGCAAGCTCGCGCATCTCATTGTTGCCGCGCTTGACAGAGAAAGAGCGCACATAAACGTAGACGGCCAGAAGGAAAGAGATCAAAAGGTTCGAAGAGGCGAGCCCAAGGTAATTCCTGTTGATGAAGGACCAGACGGGGAAGTCAGCGCCCTGCAAGAGAGTGCCCGCGGCGCAGATCGCGAGGATAGTCATGGCGGACGAGAAAGCTGTTCGCAGTCAGCCCATGTGCTCCCTATTCCGGTTTTCCTGAGTGTCCATACCATTGAATCTATACTTCAGTCTTCCTCCAGTCCTGAGCTCGGTGCCCTCAACCTCTTGCGCTGGAAGCGCTGCGTAAAGGAATAAGCTGAACGCATACCAGGCCAAGGAGCCCAGCATGCCGTTCACAGTGACCAAACCCGACCAGCCTGGCCATCCCACCTCCTTCGCGAGGACCGACGTCGCGTGCTCCCATGCGGTCTGGGTGGTGTAACCAGGAGGCGTGAAGAGCTTGCTGGGGCTCAGGAGAGACGGTACCGGGCAGCCAGAAATGTCATTGCAGAGGAAGGTGAAGGCGTAGACGGCGACTGGGCAGCCGATTGAGATGAGCGCGGCGCCGATTCTGTGCTCGTGTCAGCTGTACGACGCGTCGGAGTGAATGCATGGGTGGCTTACGGGCCACCAAACTCGAACCCATGAGGCTCTTCTGCGGCAACAGCCTGTTTGGTCGTCTTTTTAGGCGGCATTCTTGATCGAGCCCCAGAGTTGAACTGTACGTGTTCGAGACGGCAGGTCGCGAGTGGAGGGGCGAGAGGGGGCGGGCACGCGCTGCTTTTGGTAAATTACCGTTGGTCTGACGTCGATCGACCGCGCTTTGAAGTCCGAACCAAATCGTACGAGGCTTCGGCTTTGCAGATGGCCGTGCGCAAGATCCAAGCAATCACCACATATCGAACGACGACGCTACTATCACTAGGCTCGAAGTACACGCATGTCATTGCTTGGCTAACGATTGTTATGCTGCTGCTGCCAATTGTAGTCTTGGAATGCTGACCACTCGACTTAGACGCAGTTGTTTGGAAGAGGGAAGTGCTATTTTGAGCTCATTCACATACTACAGTCAGTGGGTCAGCTAGGCAACAGCCAGGTGACTTATACCATGTCAGTGAAAGCATGTGACAGGGTAGATGTACTCCTTTTTTCAATCTACTGATAGGTAGAAACACCAAGCAACATCTTAATCTTAAGCTCCAACACATGGAGCCCAGCGCTCTCCTCGACCCAATATATGGAACCCTGGACCAATTTCTCACCTCGGAGCACATCTCTAGTCACTCAGCGACTTCTTTTCAACCTGCTCCTGGTCCTCATCGACACCCTTGTCCTTCTCCGTAAGGCCATGGGCCATCGGCTCATCTTCCTCGCCCAGCAGAGCCAGAAGACCGATCTCCCTCTCAATGCTGTGCTTGAGCTCCTCGTCTCTGCGCGCGAACGTCGCTTCTCCACTGCCGAACAACTCGTCCATCTCTTCAAGCGACTTGCCTTTCGTCTCCGGCACCAGGAAGAAGACCCACAACGCCGCGATAGTTGTAACGGCGCCAAAGAAGATGAAGGCGCCGAAGTCAGACGTGCCAAGGAAGGGAGAGGTGGAGAGACCGACGGCTGTGAGTATGTGTCAGAAGTGAAGCTTGCAGAATTGGAGGTGAGGGTTGAAACTTACCGAAGTTGTTCAGCCAGTTGAAGCTACCACCCTGAAGCAGAACGTCAGCACTGAACGAGTCTCGTTCCCGGCAGAGTGAGGAGCCTTACCAAACTGACACCCTTCGCGCGCATGCTCAAGGGATATACTTCACTGCAGATGATCCAGGAAACGGGACCCCAGGAGAAAGCGAAGAAGCAGATGAAGATCCAGACGAAGACGACCGCCGCCCAACCTCCCGCGACATGGTCCTGCCAGCTGTCGCCGAACGCGCCGATAATACCAGCTACAATGAAGTGACACGATGCCATGCCGGCTGCTCCCACAATGAGGATCGACTTTCTGCCGAAATGATCCACGTACAGCACTGCCGGGATTGTGAAGACAAACTCCAAGATACCCACCACGCCGGTAGCCAGCAACGCCGTGGTGTCGCCAGAAAGCTGAAAACCTTCGAAGACGAGCGGCGCGTAGTAGTTGATTGCATTTATCCCGTTCCCTATGATGTCATTACGTGATCATATGGTGGATGATAGTAGCACAAGCAGGGTACTTACATTGCTGGAAGGTCATGGTCAGACACGCGACAATCGTCCGCTTGAGGAGCGAGCGGTTCGTCACCAACGACTTGTACTCGTTGAGACCCATCATGAAGTTGGACTTGAACGTTCCGTCCTGGTACTGGGGATACTTGGCAGCGACGGTCCTGCTTTCAAACTCCTTGAGGGCCTTGATCTCCAGAAACTCGATGCGAAGACCAACGTCATCCTTAGGCTTGCTACGCAGCCTTGAGAGGGTGTCAAGGCACTCTTCTTCTCGGCCAACGTTCATCAGATGGCGTGGTGACTGGGGCATGAAGAGCATCATGCCCGCCGCGAGCACGATGGCCGGGATGATCTGGATGCACATGGGGATCAGGAAGGCGGCATTGCTTTGTCCTTCGCCGGTACCCCCGATGAAGTTCGTCTGGGGGTGTGATTAGCCTCAAAAGTCACGGCGTGATGACCGACTGTGTACTTACTCCGTAACCGATCCAGAAAGAGATCATGATGCCGAAGGTGATGGCCAGCTGCTGGACGGCGACCAGCGCACCACGCACCTCCGGAGGCGCAAGCTCGGCGTTGTACAGTGGTACAATCATACTGAGACTGCCTACACCGAGACCAGTAACGAAGCGACCAGCGTATACATAGTCGGCGTTAACGGTACAAGCCTGGACGATGACGCCCACGAGGAAGACCGCAGAGGCGATGACTGCGCAGATACGGCGGCCGACTGCATCGGCGAGGTAGCCGTTGATGAGTGTACCCACCCACGCGCCGAGCTCCAGAATGGCTGTGAGCATGCCTTGCTGTACACCTTGCTTTTCCGCATAGCCATTTGTCTGTCGACGACTCAGTCTCCGAGATAACACTGATGATGTACTCAACAGGGGGGACGAACCGCATCGATGAAAGATCGCATCGTCAAAATCTGGGCGAACATGCCCTGGTTGTCTTTGACCGAATTGTTAGTATGCCGACGAGATACCTAGCCATCGACACGGAATGGACTCACAGCCATAGACCAGCCCTCCCAAAGAAGCGAACAACGCAATTGCGGATGTCTTCTTGTTCGCGATGATGCCTTTCAAGCCAGTAGGGCCAGCAAACTGCTGCCTCTTGGCCGAGAGGCCGACACCAGTGCCAGCAGGTGCCATGGCTTCAACTGTAGAAGGATAATAGAATAATGGAAATGTTACTGGACTATTGAGAGAGGAAATTCAATCAAAAGCCCATCGCTTAAGCAGAGTATATGACTAGAGAGCGAAGCCAGCCAAGTCGTCTACTTAGTACCGGACATCCCAGATCTAATCATCAGCCGAGAACCCATCATCGGCGTGTGACAGAAATGGAACTCCCCTAGACATTCAGGCTAAAGAAACAACCCACATCAAAGCGTGGACGGTGGATACATGATGGAGACTGGAGGCCCGCGTGGAGTTGAGTGACCCAGTCTGGAGCCCCCGGATTGGCGAGACTCAACGCGTTGGTTTCCATAAGTGCGACATAAATTCTCTAGGGTAAAAGGAATGTCGATGCCGAAGAAGTGGATCTGAGGCTGATAAGCGAGGGCCAAGGCGCATGCTAAGCAATGCCACGGAAACCTTGGGGTGACGTTGTGCCTGTCTGTGAAGTGTTGTGCTTGCTGGACTGCGATGGCAGTGGATGGGTTAGAGAGACAGCGTCGCCGTACCAAGCTAACCATCTATATTTTGCACGGTCAACTTGGCTATTTCTTTCCTTTGCTTGAACCCATGTCCCACTTGGTAAACTGATGTCAGATGCGTGCTCGTTGGGCACGTGTGTGCCGTTAACTCCCTCCGCCCTCCGCGCCGCACAGTTCCGAATGATCCGCAAAACAGTGGGTCTAACACGGGGCAGGCGAAGGCAGGACACGACCGGATCGTACAGAACTAACGAGTCGTGCCAGAATGTGTTTTCCAACATGCTAATAGGCAAATTCCCGGATGGCAAAAGGTGGAAACCGGCAAGGGAAGGAGAACGCGCGCTAAGCGTCACAATTCTTCACGGACTTCCTATTCAAAGGTCTACCATCTTCTACTTCTATTACAATGCTCTGTATCAGCAGTGCCTCAAGTCCGTTCACACGACATCGTAACGCGAAGCATATGGAGAAAGCGACCCAATGTAGTTGGAAAACATCTCATATGCTGCTGCCATCCTGCTACCTCGGAGGACTACAAGAGTGGCTTCATTCTCCAGAGAGAGTCAAAAACTGAATAGATTAATGAAACACAGATCAGTATTGCATATCACATACGACCATAGGTCAGTGAAAATTGGGCATCCCGTCCGCTCTGCCAGACACAAGCACTGAACCGGGCGACTAGTACTAGAGTGGGTGACCATCTGGGAATCCCGCCTGTTGTATGTTTTTTTTTTCTTTTGCGCATCTTTGGTGTGTTTGTGTCTGCTACTATCATGTCCGGTTTCACAAGACTTATTTATATAAACTCCCCCATCCTTGGAGGTACCATCCACGGCCTCCGTACCCTGATGTGAGATGCGGCCACCGAGATGCTCCGCAGATCGTCCCACATCCATCAAGACACGTGGAGCTGCTGTCAGCGGCACTAGAATTTCCAGAATGGCATGCTACCACAGATATACTTTGTATGGCGTTTCAGTTGTAAAATCCCACGTGGGGCTGCTAACAGCAGGCTCGGTATATCCGAGCAAGGTGCTGCCCTTGAGAGGCTTCAAAGACACACATCGTTCGACACGCAAAGTTGCACATGACGCTGTTGCCAGTAGTCTTGTAGATACCGTAGCACAGTGGCTCCATCGAGATACTTCGCAAGAAGTCTCAGGAGTACAAACGTATTTGAAGCTGCTACCAGCGGCTTCAGCAAACCAACTTTAGCTATCACCACCGAGGAGCTTCACAAAACATTTCACATGTAGAATAGCACGCGGAACAACTACCATCGAAACTATGTTCACCAGAACGCCATAATGCCATTGAGAAACACTATCTACAGCCTACAACCCTACCAAAACCCCCCTCCCCTTCCCCCCTCACCACTCATCGCTCCGCCTCGGCCGCGGAGGCGGCGGTCTCCTCGGCGCCGGCGAGGGCGCCGGACCGCGCAGCCTCGCGGCCAGCGAACTATACTCCGCCGCAACTCCCCGGCGGAAGCCGCGCTCGCGCGGCGGCGTCGCGAGGCGCTGGGTGGAGGGCGGCGGCGGCGGGCCCGCGGGGCTGCGCAGGCTGACGCGGCGCACGGGCAGCGGCGGCGAGAGGTGCGAGGGGTCGAAGAGATCGACCTGGGACTCGGAGGCGCGGCGCTGGCGCGCGAGGTCGGCCTCGACGCGGTGCGCAGCGGGCGAGCGGTCAGGGCTGAAGCGGCCGCGGAGGGCCGTGGGCGGCCGGTTGTACTGGACTGCGGCGGCGGGCGAGAACTGCGCGAGCAGGGGGTCGGACTCGGACTCGACGCGGATGCGCTCGATGCGGATTTGGGGGAGGGCGTGGAGGGAGACGCCCTGGATCACGTCGGGGGGGCGGGCGAGGGTGGCGTTGGCCTCGGCGGGGACGAGGAGGTAGCGGGCATGGCCGTAGTGGACGTCCAGGCGGTCGAAGGGGCCGTGTTGGGGCTGCAATTTTTCGCGCCAGAGGCGCTTGCCGCGGGCCATGCCGTTGCCGGCGACTTCGTGCACGCTCTCGAGGGCCCAGGGGAAGGTTGTCGGGCGGCCCTGGGCGTTGACGGTGATGGCGGCGGAGGGTGAGTGCGTGGCCACGGCCCAGACGTGGTTGGCGAGGTCCTTGCGGGACTCGAAGAGGTATCTGTAGCCTGGGGTTGCGGCCAGGCCGGTGCCGCCGCTAGAAAGGAGCGCGAGGGCGTTCTGCGGATCTTCGGGCCCCTCGCGGAGGATGGCGCCGAACATGGTGATCTTCTTCACTTCACCGAAGAAGCGGAACTTGGAGGCGTCATCGCCAAAGCGCGTCCAGGTGCTCCATTGGCAGCCTGTTGCGAGGTCTTCACTTCGCGGAGGGTCTCCTGCGTCAGCGGGTTGGTGTTGCAGCGAGAGAGGAACTGCAGGCGGTGGTTGGCCTGCGTGATGGTGGTGTAGCAGCGACTGCAGAGATTGTTAGTCCCAACGATCTTGTTTGTTCTCTATGCCGTAGTGGACTTACTCGATACTGTACATGTATTTATCGATGTCGCTGCGGCGTTCGTATACTAACGTCACGAACAAGGTGACCATAGGCTTGTTAGCTGGAACATAAATATTCATTGTTGCGGTGGGCGTAGGTAGCAGCCAAGTGGTCTTTGTGGTTTTGTGAGAAGAGTCTTGCGATCGACCAATGGTAGGTATTCTTCGCTGGACGTGGTCTTCACTGCTGTGGAGGAGAGGGTTGACAGGAGCACAATTGTGGCAGGATTGCGCGTGAGTGTTGTTGCTGTTCAAGCGAGAGCAGCGGGCTGAAGGGGACGTGAAAAATCAGTCGTTGCCAGGCGGGGTCAGGCGACAACACAACATGTGATGCGGCATCCCAGGAGTTGAGGAAGGAGCGGAAAAGTGTGACCCGAGCAGAGCAGAGCTATCATGTACAGTTATCGAACTTCTTTAATCTTACACAAAGGCCTAAGTCACCATAGTCTCAACACTGCCGACGGGTCTTGACGCGAACGAGACACAGCCGTCGACAACACCCTGCCTAGCAGCCTCGGAGCTCACCTTCCCGCCAGCGAGGTAGTTCATCCAGATCAAGCGCCCGATCCTCTCGTCGTCCACCGTGCCGAGGTGCTGAATCTCCTTTGTCTTCTCCTCAGGTTTCGCCTCGAAGTAGATGTCCAGCGCGCCCTGCTGGTCGCGGGTGAGGATCATGACGGAGCCCTTCGGCGCCTTGCCTCCTGAGAAGGTAGTCATGAACTTGCGCATGGACTGGCCAAACTCCTCAGCATCGTACTGCGTCTCCGCGGACGGGTCGATCTTCCTGGCCTCGTTCCTCGCCTCCGCGGTGCGCTTGTCAATTCCAGTCTTCCATCCGTCGCGCAGGTGGGCGAAATCTGTGTTGCGCGTAGGGGAGATCCTCCACGCGCTCTTCATTCCAGGGACATTGAGCAGCTCGCTCCAAAGCTCCTTGCTAGCAACCGGGTCGAGCATCTTCTTCTTGAGCGCCTCCTTCTCAGCAGGGACCAACGTGGACGCTTCGGGGTTGACGAGGTGGATGAGCTTCGCCTGCAGGCCGCTGATGTCCTGCGTCCGAACGTACATACCCACAACGTAGACCTGGATGCTTAAGAACGACACGGTCCTGATGCCCAGGCCAACGAGCGTGTACTCCTCCTGCCCGCTCACGTTGCCAGGGTTGACGGGCGAGTTCGCCTGCGCGGCGGTCACCAAGCCAGGAACAGGCGTGGCAGCATTGGGGTCATCCTTCGACGAAGCAGGCAGGTAGATCGTGCGCGGGAAATGCGGCACGCTGCTCGTGCCCGTCTGGACCAACTCGATCTCCTCCCCCTTGCCCTGCGCCATGATCCTCTTGCCCTCGCCCGCACCAATAACGACGACCTCCTTGCCCTGGAACCGCTCGTTCGCCTCATTCGAAGCGTCCATCTGCAGCTTCCACCCGCTCTTCGCCTTCTCCCTCTCCGCTTTCACGGAGTCCATGTCGTCCAGGTCCAGATTCCACACCACCGCGCCGAGGCCGACCAAGCTCAGCAGCAAGCCCATGCCGGCGAAGCGCATGCGGCGCAGGTGGTACTGGCGCTTTTCCTCGAAGGCCTCCTGCACGGCGCGCGCGTCGAGCGGGTTACGCGCCGGGGCAGTGGGATGTCTGGGCTCGGCATCTTCGCCGGACGGGTTGACGAAGTACGAGTCTTGCGTGGGCGCTGCGGTGTAGGAGCGCTTTGAGGGGGCGCTGTACCGGGACGCATGGCGGACCTGTGAGGGGCGGAGTTTGGAGGCTGCGGGAGCGCGCTGAAGTTGCGCGAGGCGGGTGGAAAGGAGCCGCATGGCTGGGCGGGATGTTGCTGACATGTTTGGAGGTTATGTGTACAAGACAGGAGAGCGATTGGGAAGAATCGTCCGTATTCGATGATCTCCAGTTCGAATGAAGTCAGCGGAGGAAGCACGGGCCTCCGAGACGACCTCACTCCGTTCTCGTCGGGCTCGCCGGGTAGCAGATTTTATGCTAAAGGGCTGTCAAGCCATCAATGGAAGCTGCATGATTTAGAAAATAAAATCATTGAAGACCTACCTGCTCTGATGAGCCAGACGGAGCGACATCCTGCACTTTATCCTGGCCGCAAGCTCACATTTTGCCATAGATGATTTCAGCTTCTCCATTTGTTCTCTTGCATCCATGAGCGGGTCCGATGCTCGCAGACTAAGTACATATGCGCCACATGGCCGTTCAAACATTTCCAACATCATGAAAGGGAACTGTAGCAAGGAGCGCCGACTGCAACGGTGATCTCGCGGTGATTGGAACATTAACTGGTAACAAAACAATGAGATTGCAGTATTGAAGGAAGGTAGTCAGAAGACAGCATCTATACTCCATGAAACAGTGCAACCAATTGTAATACAGGGGATGAGTAAGGCCAGGCCCAAGGTAAAGGTACACATCGCTTGGAACAGAGGCTCGCGCACTGCGAACCTCCCAATGAAAACCACCTCCAAAAGCCGTAGCCACTCGCGACCACTTCCACTCATCTGCTCCTTTTCTTATGTGTCTGCATTCTTCACAGGCCTGCAGACCTCCATTCCGCGACTCCCGCCACGTATGAGTTGTCAACGCGCTAGGTGGAGATGCGCTTACTTGAAGGCCTTGCCGAACATGAGGAGCTGGACCTGGTCGTAGATGGACAGGACACCAGCACCGGCAACACCACGGAGGATGTTGGCACCAGCACCCTTGAAGAGGGACTTGACACCCTCCTTGGCGACGATCTGGCGACCAGCGTCGATGGAAGACTTGTACTTGACGGCCTTGATTTAGAATGTTAGCGAAAGTCGCACGAAAGATGATTTGAGTCTCAATTTTACTTACCTCACCAGAGGTCATCATCATGCGGCGACGGATGGTGTCAAGGGGGTAGGAGGCGATACCGGCACCAGTGGTGACAGACCAACCGAGGAGGAAAGAGGCGAGGAAGTTGCCCTCAAGAGGACCAACGAGGAGGACGGGCTTGATGGAGTCGTACATGCCGAAGTAGAGACCGCGGTAGACAATGATACCGGTGACGGAGGGCATGAAACCACGGTAGAGACCGGCAATACCGTCAGAGGCCATGGTCTTGCGGTAGACGTCAACGAGACCGTTGAACTGACGGTCACCGCCAGACTTGGCGTTCTTGGCGTCGTTGGCAAGACGAGTACGGGCGTAGTCGAGGGAGTAGACGAAGAGGAGGGAGGTGGCACCGGCAGCACCGCCAGAGGCAAGGTTGCCGGCCATCCACCACCAGTAGCCGTCACGCTCCTTCTTGAAGGCGAACATGGACTTGTAGGTGTCGCGGAAAGCGAAGTTCAGGGCCTGGGTGGGGAAGTAACGGACAACGTTGGCGGTGTTGCCGCGCCACAGGGAGGCGGTGCCCTCAGAGGCGACGACACGCTTGAAGCAGTCGCCAATGCCGGTGTAGGGGCGGTCGAGACGACCGGCGCGGAGCATCTCATCCTGGTTCTGGATGAGGAGCTTGACACGCTCGATGGGGGCAGCGGCGGTCTTGGAGACGGCAGCGGAAACACCACCCACTGTTTGCGAAAGTCAGTGTCGGCTCACAGATGTATTTCCAGCTCTTATCAGGTCGAGCGCGACGGCGCCATCACGGGCGGGATCAAGTGATGGCGAGGCCGCGTCCGCCATCGGGGGAACGTACTCAGGAAGTCAACGACGAAACCAGGCATGCCCATGAAGGACTTCTTGCTCTGGCTGTGGAGCTGTCAGCGATGTGCCCGTATCTCCTGAAGGCGCCATGGCGGCGGGCGCGGGACTTACTCGACGTCCTTGGACGCGGATCCAACGGAGGCAGACATCTCGTCGGTTGTGTGAGGGGGTATAAGGTGGAGTGGAGAGGTTGATGGGATGGAGAGTGATGGATGGAAGCTGGTGCAGGTCGGAGAGGAAAAGCACTTTATGAAAGGGTTAGGAAGATTTTCGCGCGACGGCTGGCATCGCCGCCTCCTGTTGGGGCAGCCGGGTCCGTGCGCGCCAGCTAGGCCCAAGAATCCGAGATACTCCGGGCGGCCAGCCCGCGCGACTTGCTGTTTAGGGCGGGTGCCAGACTCTTCACCACGCCAATCGTTCAATAATGGACGGAGGGCTATGCTATTAATTGATGTATGCCTACTACATAAGGGCTCAGTGGCGGCCGTCCGTCGCCTGTATTGCTCACACAACTTCATCGACCAGCCTTATGGCCCTCCCGCTGCAGCAGGTCGGGATTGCGGTGGCGAATTGCTAGCCCATCCTCGGCAACGGCGCCGCTGTAGCAACAGTAGTAGCAGTGTAGCGGCTGCACAGGGCTCGACTCGTCTCAAGCATGTGATAGGCCCGTGACCGCTGTCATCTCCAATGCTCTCTCTCCTAGCCGTGTCCTACCTCTACCCAGCCATCAGGTAGGCATTGGCAGCTAACTTGTACGCAACAGAGAGTACACACAACATCCGGCAAGCCTCCATCGGGAACTCGCGGGTAAAGGCGAGCCCTGCCAAGTCACGGATCAATGGCAATGTCGAAAGCGTGATAGGTCGCCTCTAGCCGCAGCTGCAGTGCGCTTTGGCCGTCTGCTTCACTTGAGGCGCGCGTTCAGTGATCAAAAGCCGTCTCGACCAGCCCTCCGCCGTCGCGTTTGCCATGCCAACGGAGGGTTGATGAACAGCAAGGCCGTGCAAGATAGTTCCCACGGTTGTCGTAAACCGGTCTACCGCCCATCTACCGGAGACACTCAGGTTGTCTTGTTTCGGCCTAGTCGAGAGGTTCAGACCCTGTTCTCGAAGCCATTGGCCCCAACGGCGCGATTTTCAGCCGCAGCATGAAATAAGGTAGTCACTCCACGCTGCAGCATAACCGCGGTGCCGCGCTATAAGGACAGTCAGCAGTGTCGCGTGAGCGATAAGTTCTCTGCTAAAGCCATCTGGTACTGTTTGCGTGCGGGGACAGGGGTGCTCTGACGGGGTCTCCATCTTGGGCTATAAATAAGGCGATGGCTGCCCACAGGCTTCTTCTGAGCCCATGGCCGAAACTGACAGCCAAGAGATGTTTTCGTTGACCAGCGTCCCAAGAAGTCAGCACTTGTGAGAAAACTGTCTAGAGGAGGACACTTGCCCACAACCCAAGCAGCAGTCGGCCAAATGCCACCAGCCAGGGGCCAGGCAGCCTTTCTGCAAGGGGACCTCAAGGTATGGATCGGCAGCGCGTCGTCACTGCCTGATCAAGCTGTCGACTGAAGAGAGCTCTGATGCTCCAACAAACACAACACTCTCCTTTCGTCCCACATACACACCTCATACAATTGATACCATCGCTCTAACTCTTGACTCACTCTTCAATCTAAATACAGGCGCGCGACACCTCCGCGCCAGCTTTGCGACGTGAATACCGGCTTCCTAGGCCGTAAACAGGCAACAAGACCTCCCACCATGCCGCCCATCCCAGTCCACATCGACGAGCCCATCACTCCCAGCAAGACCCAAAAACCCTCCCAAGACAACGCCGCCACACCCTCCTCCGCCTCCGCAGGCATAACAACCGCCGCCGCCGCTCCCCCACCCGCCTACCCAGCAGCGCAACCCGCCGCCCCCGCCATCCCAGGCCCAACACCCTTCGCCGCAGCACCGCGCCCACCCCCGACCCAGACAACCCAACCCGCGCAAAACGCCTCTCCACCGCCTCCCCAGCCCGGCGCCGTCCCCGCCCCTCCCACAACAACAAGCACCCTCCCTCCGCCGCCCAAGCAAGGCACGCCCTTCACGGCCGCCCTCAACAACCTGCACGCGCCGCCCGCTCCCGCACCAGCCCCCTCCTCACAAGGCCAAAACGCAACAACCCTCTCCATGGGCCCCGCCCCGCCCCCGCCCACAACCACCACCTCCCACCCCACCGGCTACCAGCAGAACCTTTTCGCGCAGGAGCTCAGCCCCGCGCAGCGCGCGAGCCTGGACCAGCAGGAGGAGACGGAGCGGCGGGGGAGCTTTTTCGCGGGCTTGCCGGGCGGGAATGTCGGGGCGGGAGCCGGGGGGAGCGCGAGTGAGGGAGGGGACGCGGCGGGGAGTGTGTGGAATACGGTGAAGGGGTGGGCGAGCGCGGCGGGGAGCAAGGCGGCGGAGGTGGAGGCGGATGTTTGGAGGAGGTATGGGGGGAAGTAAGGTAGGCGTTGTGGGGGAATTGGGGTTGGGATAAAGATTGAAGGGGGAGGTGTGTGGTCAAGGTGATGCGGTTTGCTTGCGCATGGTCGGTGGAGATGCTTTTCTTTCTGGGACGAGTGTATGAGTAACGATAGGAGTTCGAATACGTGAGCTATCAAGGCAGCTTTGACCTGCTTGTCCAGCAGAAACACAAGTGTTACGCTTCAGCCTTCGCGGTACAAGTGGAAAATTCAGCTAATGTATCGGGTGCTGGCTCGGTACAGTGGGATCTTGATTAAACGCTAGAACAAAAGGTTGCTTTGCAAATATAACGCGTGCTCCATAACACTCACATTGCGTTCAGGCGACGAACGCGCCAATCTCAAAGCCTGGGCGGAAACCCTCTCCGATCACCTCATGCTTTGAAAGTGTGGTGGAACCCATGACTGTCCTGCGAGTGGGCGTACTAAATACGCAAAAGTTACACAACAATCGCATGCACCAAAGCATCACAACAATCCGGCTGGAAGACCTGTGACGTCCACCCATGCGTGCGTCGGGTGGCAGAGCTAGGCTTTGCAACGCGTTCAACCTGGCGCGGCATAGGCGCTAATACGCAAAGTCTTCACTTCTGTACGGTAAGCGGAAGAGCGGGAGCTGTAAGAAGGAGGAGCGTCAATGCGTAATCGTCCTGAGCTCGCGGGACGATGCGAGCACCGAAGGTGCTGGTGTCCAGGAGCTCGAAATCCGATTAATGGAAGCTGAGCGGCCTTGCAGCAGGATCCACGTGTGTTAACTGCGGAGCTGCCTTCTGGTGATGCATACCGTCGAGGACGTGGCTGGGTCAGGAAGACAAAGCTGATGCCTTTCGTGGCATTCCTGAGATACAGCTTGACCTACCCGCAGAACTACTGCTAAGGTACCGAAAGAAATTGTCGAGACGAAGCTGGATGATAGGCATGAAGCAGGACAGAGGTCCATGTATTCCATCGTGTCTCTCGATCGGCAGACGCGGTCGTGGTAACAGAAGTTGAAGAGCGCTGGAAGCTTTGCAGGAGGATCTCTCCATAAGAGATATGTCGTCAGCAAAGGCTCGGAAAGGTTCATCCAGACGCTTTCTTTGACTGCTTCTTGAACGCGGCATCGAGATTGCCTTGGCTCGCCTCTCTTTTCCGGCCCCTGGTATTCCTTGAACCCGCATCCGTGCTCGACGCTTTGTCGCCGGAAGGCTTCTTCTCAGGAGGCGATTTCTGCTCAGTCTTCTCATCGCCATCAGCATCCTCCCAAGTGTCCAACCCACCAGGTCCCCCTTTCGTTCCCTGAGTCGGACCCTCAGCATCGTTCCCAAACAGAGACTTCCAGCTGCCGTCCATGACTTTCGGATCATTACCGTACAAACCAACATGATAAGCGTTCTTCATGCCAGCCAAGCAAATATCCCTCTGCACGTTAAAATCGAACATCGGCTTAGGGTACAGCTTCAGCCCGTCCTTCTCCTCCTCGCTCCCGTCCCCGTCAATCCTCACGCCGGCCTTCTTCTGATCCGCAATCGGCGCCTTGTGCGGTTCGTAGATGAACTTCTTCGGCACATCTTTCAGCTCCGGCACGTATTTCCGAACATACTCTCCCTCAGGATCCCACTTCTTCCCAAACGCTACGGGGCTGTAGCAGCGGTAGAACTGCGCGTAGAACGCCGTGCAGCTCAGCCACTGCCAGTTGCCGATGTTGCACGCGGCCTCGTGGTCGACGAGCAGCTCCTCGAAGACCTCCGCGCCGCGCTCCCAGCTGACGTAGCAGCCGCCGCGCGTCAGGAAGCACGCGACTGAGTGCCGCGCGAGGTGGTGAATCCAGCCTTCGGAGCGTAGCTGGCGCATGATCGCGTCGATCCAGGGGAAGCCGGTTTTGCCATGCGCCCAGCGCTGGAACCAGGCTTCTTTCTCGTCGTCGTCGATTTCGTAGTCGCCGGTTACGAGTTTGGTCTCCACGTCGACTTTGGAGGGGAGGTGCCACGGGATGAAGCGGCAGTGGGAGTTGTTGTATGTTTGGCCAAAGGACCAGCCCAGCGCGGCTTGCGCGGCGAAGTACATGTCGCGGAAAAGTAGTTGGCCAGTTAAGGATGTCGGTGGCTCACTGACCGGCTGCTTGGCCTTCTTGCGCTTCTCGACGATGTCTAGTGAACGGTGATAGAGGTACCTGCAGCTCAATGCGCCAAAGTGCAGATACGGAGACGTCAAAAGCGTCGATTGTGGTTCGAATGCAGCCGGAGATGTGTTTGGTTTCTCGAACGTGCCGACATAGGCCTCGTCAGAAAAGATGCGATCTTCCAACCGCTTCAAGATCACGCTCTCGCCTCCTCGTATAGATGTAGTAGCAGGCTTGAGCCCAAGCTCCTCAAACGCAGGCGGAGAAAAGTCCCCTTGAGGTCCTGCCAAACCAGACGAATAAGACTTCTCCTCATCATCCCTGTGGTGCGCATTGATATCCTCCTTCCCATCAGGCCTCTTCTGTTCCAGCTCCTCCAGCTTCATCTCGCCTGGATCAGGCAACGTCTTCGGCGCCTCAATCGGCCTCTCAATCTCTCCCACCTTCGCGCCCGCGGCCTGCAGCTGCCCCAAACTCATCGTCGGCTTGCCATTGTTCCTCTTCACAACCTCCTCACTATCCCAAAGCGTCCTCCCACTCCTAACAACAACCTCCACGCCCGCATCCTCCGCCATCCTCTTCACCTTCTCGTCCCTCTCGCGCCCATACGCATCCGTATCCTTCTCGAACACCAAATGCGTGATGCCCCACGCCTTCCACAGCTTCGGCAGCAGCGTGACGGCCGGCTCTCTCAGAACAAACAGCTTGCTCTTCGCGTTCAGCCTCGTGATGCTCGCGCTCACGTCGCGCTGGCAGTCGAGCAGGAACTGCCAACGGTTCGGGCCCACGCGCGCGTGGAAGACGTAGTGGCTGTCCCAGCACCAGATCGGGTAGAAGGCTTCGGGCTTGAGGTCGAGCGCTGCCTGAAGGGCGGGCGAGTCGTGCAGGCGCAGGTCGGTGCGGAACCAGTAGATTACGCGGGGGGAGGGCATGGTTGTGGGAAGTTGGATTGGATCGCTAGGGCAGTGTTTCCGAGGGCGGCGAACGAGTGTAGTGTCGTGATTAAGGGAGTAAGGAAAGCGTGTTTAGAAAGGAAGAATTTACCTTACATTGAGAGTTACGGGGACGGGGGGAGTGCTATTGCTGCCAATATTGGGCGTGCATGCGCATGCGCGGTGTAGGTCACAAAACAGAGTTTCGCGTTCCTGAGAAGTGGTGATGACATTGTTCCCAGCCCCAGAAAATCGCAGGGGCCGATCTTGCAGATCGATCGTTCCCAAACTTTCGCTGCGATTGATCCAACGCAGAGCACGATCTTGGCCATTCGAACACTTGCGAGTGGAGGTGTACAGTTCATGGCTTTTCATGACGGAGTATCTTCAATGCGACTTTACTTTAAGCTCCACTGGCCATCCTTCTCGACAATCTCAATGCTCCTGCCCTCGTCCAAGCTTCTCCTGCCAGCCTCCAGAATCGCACCGGTAGCGATAGTGTTCTTGAGAGTCGGCAGACCCATCTTGTCCAGGTCGTCAAGCGACTTCCTACCCTCCTTAAGCGCCTGCACGCCATTGACGAACTTCTCGAAGCTCACGTAGCCATAGCCACCCTGGCCTGCGAAGTTGCCCTCCTCGTCTGCAGCGTACTTCATGTAGAAGGGGTTGAGGTGGAACAAGCCCGCCTCGTCGTCGGCCAGCTCGTAGCCGCGCTTGGCCTGGTTGACACGCACCTCGCCCTTGGACGCCATGAAGTGAAAGTACTGGTTGGAGTGCACGCCGGCCTTCTGCGGCGCAGTCCACGACGAGGTGTACACGCCCGTCGCGCGGCGGCCGGAGCCGTCCTTCTTTTCCCAATCGACGAGCAGCGTGATGGTGTCCTCGGTCTCCGGGACGCAGCCGAGGTCGGTCGCGATGCCCTTGGAGGCGCTGGCGGTGACCTTGGTGGGCCGGTAGTCGGGGACCATGCTCTCGTTGACGTCGATGTGGTGGCTGTTGAGGTAGTAGGAGATGTCGCTGTCCTTGCCAGCCCAGGCCTTGAAGGTCTCGAGCTGCGACTTCGGCTGGCTCATGTAGCTGTAGAAGTAGTTGAACTCGCCCAGAAGGCCCCTGGTGGCGCGATCGCGAGCGTCGGCGTAGGCTGGGTCGAAGCGCTTGTGGTGCTCGATGTAGACGAAGACATTGTTCTTCTTGGCTGCCTCGATAAGGTTTTGGTGCTCGCTGAGGAGCTTTACAGCGGGCTTGGTGATCATGACGTGGATCTTGCGCTCAATGGCATAGAGGGCGATGGGGTAGTGTGTAGGGTCGGGAGTGAAGATGGTGATTGCGTCGCCAGGCGAAAGCGCGTCAATGGCGGTCTTGTAGGCCTCGGGGTCGCGCTGGTCGTTCGCCGGGTAGGACTCGAAAGAAGTATCAAGGCCATTGTAGAAGTCTGTGATGTTCTTCTTGAGGTGCTCGCGGATCGCAGGGAACTTGCTTCCAGACGTGCCAACCATGGACAGGTTACCGACCTTGCCTCGTCGACGCAGATCGAAGAGAGTCAGACCAACAACACCAACCTTCTTGTCACTGCCTGATGCTCCGCCGCCAACGAAGCCTGTGGTGTACTCGCCGGTACCCACCATGAGCACGTTGAGAGGTGCCATGTTTATCTGTTATGAGCTGTGAATTCTCCTACTCTTTACTTCCTACTCTGCTTGCTGGATCGACTGTTGAAGCGCGTGTAAAAGAGAAGCGGGTGATGGATAGGGAGTAAGAAAAGGTGAGAGTGAAGAGAAAGGAGAAATCACCAGCAGCGAATGCCTACTTACCCTAGCGAGCGCCAATATGCTGTACGATGGCGAGACTGGTGAACATTTGCTGGGCAAACGCCGACGAGCCGGCGCAAACGTCGCCAATTGTCCGTGGGGCAGCGCGGGGCAGACAGCCACCCCACCAAGCGCCACCCAAGACGCCTCTCACTGGTGGAAGAGGCAGTTTTTCCACCACTCAGCGGGTCAGCAGGCTCTAGCGGCCTCAGGGCAGAGGCCGGGTCGGGGTCTGGTGTTCGCTGAAAAGTGGCCCGAGGTGCTGTTTTGGGCTGTCGTCCAAGCAGTCCAAGGCGGCCCTGACGGGGTTGCCAGTGCCGTGGGAGCCATGTTGCGTGACTTCCGGCTAGTAGTCGAGGTACATGAGAAGAGTAAAATCATCCGTCCGGTAAAAGTGCAAGCCTTTCGCTCTTAATCTATTTTCCCAATTCCTTCTTTCCCAATCCATCCAGGCATTGCACCATCGGTAGAGCTCATACGTTCTCGCAGCCACATAGTCCCTATCAGATCAGTCACAGCAGGAGCAGCTTCGAAATCATACCAGAATCACGAACATCATGGCGACTAACGGCTCCGCTCGCACTCCTCTGCGCCATGGCATCTGCGCCCCGACCATGACCTTTTTCAACCCCGAGACCGAGGATCTTGATATCCCCACAATCAAGAAGCATGCCGTCCGTCTCGCTCAAGCCGGTCTCGTCGGCCTCGTAACAATGGGCTCTAACGGCGAGGCCGTCCACATGACCAACGAAGAGCGATCAGCCGTAACTAAGGCGACCCGTGAAGCCCTCGACGAGGCCGGCTTCAAAGACGTCCCGGTCATCGCTGGCGCCAGCGACAACAGCATTCGCGGCGCCGTGCTGCTGTGTAAGGAGGCCGCCGCTGCCGGTGCCGAGTACGCTCTGATCCTGCCGCCTTCGTACTACAGGGCGCAGTCGAGCGAGGCCCTGATCTTTGAGTACTTCACCAGCGTTGCGGAGCAGAGCCCGATCCCTATCATGCTGTACAACTACCCCGGCGCGGTGTCTGGCGTCGACATGGATTCGGATTTCATGATCAGACTGGCGGAGGCGACGAACGGCAAAGTTTGCGGTGCTAAGTTCACGTAAGTTGATCCAACACAGCGATTCAGCCAGACAAGATCACTAATACCGTCACAGCTGCGGCCAAACCGGCAAGCTCACCCGCGTAGCCTCCGCCACCAACGCCGTCAGCGTCAAGTCTGCCGGCAGCGGCTGGATGGCGTACGGCGGCATCGCCGACTTCACCGTGCAGACCGCGGTGTCCGGCGGCAGCGGCATCATCGCCGGCGGCGCCAACGTGCTGCCCAAGCTGTGCGTCAAGGTCTGGAACCTGTGCACGGAGGGCAAGTACGAGGAGGCCATTGAGCTACAGAAGGTGCTGAGCAAGTGCGACTGGGTGCTTACCAAGTCCGCCATCGCGGGCACCAAGGCGGCGATCGAGCTCGAGTACGGCTACGGTGGCTTCCCCAGGCGTCCGCTGCAGAGGCTGAGCGAGGAGGAGAGGCAGAAGATCAAGAAGGGTATTGCCGACGCGATCGCGATTGAGAAGACACTGTAGCCGGTTTGTGGAAGCGCTTCTTTGATGTATCTATGATGATTCTTAAATGAGACTGAGGGTATACATGGGTTTACAGAAGGTCCGCAAGAGTGGCTCCGTAGTAGACCATGGCAAATGTGCCCAGCAGGTTGAGGGCAGATGAGACGCCGTGGAGCTTGCCGAAGCTCGAATTGAGTCTCTGCATTTCGGCGCTCTTGGGGCCCGGGTCGTAGTACTTCTTTCCGTCTTTCGTCTCTGCGAAACGAGTCAGTATGCCCCTCTAGTGGAGCGTTTCCTTGTCCTCTCTTCATCTCTTACCCTGGTGTTTCCTCTCCTTCATGACCTTCGTCGTCGCCGGGCCAAACACAAGCAAGTTCGCCGCGCTCGTCGCAAACATAATCGCGACCGGCACGCCCGCTGTCAACAAGCTGTTCTCCGAGAAGATGCCCCAGAATCCAGCGTTCTGTGTGACCTCGCGTCCCGCGACCGCTGCGACGCGCTCACCAGGCCATGTCAACGCGAGCGCGATCGGGAGCACGGTCTGGAAGGTGAAGTAGGGCGGAAAGATGGCTTGCTGGAGTACGGAGAACGAGGGGCGTGGGAGCGCTTTGAAAGCGAGCGGGCCGGCAAGGAAGGTCTGGAAGAGGTTGCTGCCGAGAAGGGTGCCGTAGGTGAGGATGTGGTAGGCTTTGGGATCGTTGAAGGAGGCGAGAGAAGGCATGGTTGCAATCTAGGGTTGACAGCAGGAGTGGAGGAAGAAGGAAATCGGGAGACTTGGATCCCTACGGAGGTTCAATGCCCGTTCGGAGGGAAGTATATCGTCGGACTTCATATTGATCGGCGGGGCCGTGGTAGACGTCACTACTGTTTCAAGGGAAGCTGTGAAGTGAAGGGATGCGTATGTGACAGACCGCTGCGTACCTCTCTGTCTTGAGACGCGCCGCTCCACGAAAGTCGCGTCTCGCTGCCTGAAACGCCAGCCAACTTCGCTATATGGGACTGTCGCCCGCCACTTCCACCGTCCAAGATGAAATATTGGATTGCGCTTGAAACACCACAATAATCATGGCGAGCAAAGAGGCCACTGTCTACATTGTAGACGTTGGTTCGTCTATGGGGGAGACCAGCAGTGGCCGTCAAGAAACCAATCTCGACTTCGCCTTGCAATATGTCTGGGACAAGATCACCACTACGGTCGCCACTGGCCGGAAAACCGCAATGGCCGGAGTCGTTGCATTGAGGAGCGATGACACAAAGAACGAGCTCGAGGGTGATGAAGCTTACCAGCATATCAGCATCCTGCAGGAAATCTCTCAGATTCAGATGGCCGAGCTTCGTAGACTCCGGGACGAGCTGGTCATTAGCGAAACTGACGCTGGAGATGCTGTTTCAGCGCTCATCATTGCCATCCAGATGATCGTGCGGCAATGTAAACAGTTGAAGTACATTCGCAGGATCGTGCTCGTAACGGATGCGAAGATGCACATGGAAACGGCGGATCTCAGCCAGATCGCCAAGAAGATCAACGACGACAGCATCGAGCTTGTTGTTTTGGGAGTAGATTTTGACGATGCTGAGTACGGTGTGAAGGAAGAAGACAAGGATCCCGTCAAGGCAAACAATGAAGCGATCCTCAAGCAACTTTGTGAGGACTGCAATGGCGTTTACGGTACGCTGACTCAAGCTGTGGACGAGCTGAAGATTCCAAGGACGAAAGACACAAAACCAGTACCATCGTATAAAGGATCTTTGTCGCTTGGAAACGCTGAAGCTTACGACACCGCGATCACCATCAACATTGAACGGTATCCGAAGACTATGGTTGCCGCTGCACCATCAGCAAGTCAATTTGTTGTCCGAAATGACTTGGAAGCCACACAGACCATGGAAACGACCGAAGGAGACGAAGGCGCAGCATCCTCAAACAATGGGCTTGCGGCTGTGCATACTGCGCGAACCTATCAAGTCGATGACGAAAACGCACCGGGCGGAAAGAAAGACATAGATCGCGACGAACTCGCCAAAGGCTACGAGTACGGCCGCACAGCTGTCCACATATCTGAGAGCGATCGCAACATCACGACTTACGAAACAACACAGAGCCTCGACGTCATCGGTTTCGTCGATGCGCACAAGTACGACAGGTACACAGACATGTCGAGGACGAACGTAATCATTGCCGAGCGGACAAACGACAAAGCTTACATGGCCTTGTCTTCGTTCATTCATGCACTCTACGAGCTCGAGTCATATGCCGTAGCTCGCCTTGTCACCAAAGACAACAAAGAACCACGCATTCTCCTGCTGCAGCCTGCGATCGAGCCGGAGTTCGAATGTCTGTACGACGTAGAGCTTCCGTTCGCGGAAGACGTCCGCTCCTACAAGTTCCCGCCTCTTGACAAGGTTGTCACCGTAAGCGGCAAGGAACTGACTGTCCACCGCACTCTACCTTCCGACGAGCTTCAAGATGCGATGAGCGAGTATGTTGACAGCATGGATCTGTCCACGTTCGGTAAAGACGACGAAGGGGAGCCCGCCGAGTATGCTCCTCTCGAAGAGACGTTCAGTCCGAAGCTTCACCGCATAAACCAGGTCATCAAACACCGGGCCATCTTCCCTGACAAAGAGCCGCCCGAGCCCTACGAGATCTTGCTTCGCTACGCCAACCCTCCCTCAGATCTTGTGCAGCAAGCTGCACCAGCTCTGGAGCGGGTGATAGCAGCCGCCGACGTCAAGAAAGTACCACCCAAAGCCCGCGGCAAACGTCAAAAGGGCAAGGAAGCTCCGAAGCCGATCTCCAGCCTCGACATCGACAGTCTGTTGGACAGCGGAAAGGAGCCAGGGCGCAGCATGGAACGCATTGATCCTAAGAACGCGGTGCCCGAGTTCAAGCGGATGTTCGACAAGGCTTTCGACAACGGCGACATGGACGGCGTTCAGAATGCTTGCAACCAGCTGAAGCTGATCATTTTCGATCGCGTCAAGCATTCGGTCGGCAACAGTGGCTACCAGAGCGCTTTGGAGCTCATGGGCGCGATGCGGGAGAGATGCATTGAGAATGATGTCCCGAATGCTTACAACGACTTTGCGCGCGAACTGAAGACCAGGGCTTTGAAGGAAGAGCTCGATGGTGACAGAAGGGATTTCATGGTGGAGGTACGGAATCACAGAATGGGGCTGATCGTGCTCGTTAAGGACGACCACGGTGGAGTCACTGAGGAAGAAGGAAAAGAATATGCGCGGTTAAAGTTGTAATTGAATGAGCGGAAAAGCAGTCATGCTGCTATGAGATACCCTTCTGCGCCTGTAAATGTGTCGAAACGCAAGTTTTGCGAACCTGCAAGATACAAGTACATGATTTGTATGTCGATGACGAACAGTCGAAAATACCCATCCTTAATATGGGTACTATGGTCATTTACGTGGTTGCACTGACATCCGCGGAGACGGCATTTCAACAGGAGTAGGATCATAGGTCCAAGCACCCGGATCGAACTTGTCCCCGGTATCAGAAGTCCTTACCTTCAATACGCTAGTCCCAGAGGGAGCCCAGAAGCCGTGGGCATCCAGCTGGGATTCGGCTTCCACGGCGACATTTGGCTGCCACAAAGAACTGTTCTTGCATGCTTCCAGCTGTTCGTTTCTTGAAACGGAGTCAGTGAGCTGACGAGGCGACGGGACTTCGACCGGCGTCGGATCGTAAGACCAAACGGCTGGATCGAAGTGATCGTTGGTATCGCTCTCCCTCACATTCGAGGCATTGGCACTCGATGGCGCCCAGAAGCCGTGAGCGTCGACTTGCGGCTTGATCTCCGGAGCGATATTTGGCCGCCACATGGAATCACTGCTGATCGAAGACTCAATCTTGCTCAGCTCTGTAGCCTTCCACGACGAAGGCGGCTCGGGCACCTTCTCAACAAAAGTCCACTGCACGAGCTTGCCATTGATCCCTGCAGCCGGCTGCGGTAGATGGATTGCACTGCTCTCAGTCGATTTCGACGCCATTTCTCGAATCTTGGACTGCCGGGCCACCAGTCCGCTGATGGAAGTCTTAAGCTTGGCGAGCTCGGTGTCCATCAAGGTCCGTGATTCGTGAATGCTTTTTTCTTGAGTATGGAGCTTGTCAAGGAGCGCCTTGAACGCAGTGTTCTGGTTGTTGTTCTGAGTCAGCATCGTGGTGTTGGTAAATGGCAAGTCTGGAAAGTTGTTTTGTCAATGCGTTCTGTCAGCTCGCATTCGAGAAGAGACTGACTGGCGCGGAAATGCAGCGGTGCTGGAAGGCCGATTTTGTGCTCCCAGCAGGGGGATGCACAAGGCGAGGCCTGGCAAGCACAATGCCTTTGTTCTGAAAAATAGCGAGCGGCATAGCTCCCGGGTTGGCGTTTGGATGAGCCATGGGTTTGGAGGTGTGGACTCCCGGGGAGATAGGGCTTACTTTTACCTTCATGGTAAAATGGACAGCCCAAAAGAGCTTAAGCAACGATCACACATTGCATGTTCAAGACAGCAAGTGACATGTCAAAGATGAGCCACAGCGCAGTATTGTTACGAAAGCTTGACCCTTTGGTTAGTTCCTTTGTACACGACGTGACATGGGACAACGTGCCTGAAAACAAAGGCCCAAGCTGACCAAGTACTCCAGTTTTCAGGAAGATATTTATGAGTTTGTGAGTGTCTTTGTTCTGCTTGCACAGTATGTGGGGCTCTGTGAATCTTACTTACTGTTCGGTCTGGGTATCGGACGTGTCACGCTTGGGTTGAATGAATTTGTGTTGTTCAGATGAATATCGTTACGACGTTTTTGCCACCGTCAACCCTACTTGCCAGCCATCGCCGCAGTATCCTACCAAATTGTTAGTATCCAATCTGCAACAGCCATTCTAGAATTTCACCACACTCACCAGGTAAACCTGGTAGAAGGTCATCCTTAAGCTACCGTTCTCAGAACCAAACTTCGCCCGAGCTGCCCATTCAACTCCCTTAGCTTTCTTGCCATCCTTGAGGTCGTAGTCCACCGTGCCATGCAGCATCACATCGTCGCCATGTTTGGTGAAAGAGTAGATCATTAAAGGCTTGTGTGAGCGCTTCGCCACCTTCTCCCACATGCCCTCGCGCATCTCAATGATCCCTGACGAGGTCAGTCAGCAGGAAACCAATGTAGCGTGAGATGTTACGAAACTCACCTTGACGACCCTTAGCGACCTTAGATGCCATGATCAGAGTTGCATCTCCAGTGAACTGGTCGGCATAAAGCTCGTGGCCTGTCGGGGTGTCGGAAATGGCGTAGAAGTTCTCAAAGAAGGAGGCGATGCCCGGCTTCAGGGTGCCGTCATCGGGCACGGAGGCAATGTATTGGCTCATTGTGTTGATAGATGTCAAAAGAGTAATTGTACTATGCGAAAGATTGTCTCTACCTACAAGAACTGTACTATAAAGGCCTTAAGATATTATGTCATTTGGGTGTGATTGTTAGTCGGTCGGCTGTCGGCAAAGGGACGCGGAACCGGAAGCGGGACCCGAAAAGTCGGATCGATGATCCATGGAAGTCTCGATGGAGTTCAGTTTCTCGATCTCCATCCATCGATTTCTTTCACTTCTCGTGGGATACAATGGACTGCTTGTGTTTTGTTAGCACGATCGAAGTTAATGTTCGATGTTCCTCCGCAAAATCAGAATGCACGGAGCCGCTGTCAATCCTTGGCCTTGTAGGAAGTAGATTGCAGCCCTCAAGATGACACAACGCTAAGCATGGGCTCGATGAAATAACCATAAGCGAGATGGACGAAATAAGCGAGTTACAGCACAGAGTCTCAAACAATTGAAGACTAAAGAATCCAATATGAAGCAGGATCCCGGCTCAATCGTTCGTCCCCCAGATCGTCTTGTTCCCGTTGTTGCAACTCCATTTTTCCAAAGATGTTGAAGATCAACAATTTAGCCATCCTTTCTTTCGCTGCCGGCAGCGCCATCGCCCAAAGTCAGACAGGTCTCAATGCTGCCGCCCAAGCCTACGGCAAGCTCTACTTCGGCTCGGCCACAGACAATGGCGAGCTCACCGATTCCGAGTACAAGGCCATTTTGTCCGACTCGAACGAGTTCGGCCAGATCACCCCAGGAAACTCGATGAAGTGGGACACTGTCGAGGCTTCTCGCGGTAACTTCGACTATACGAAGGGAGACGTGATTGCGGACCTTGCTGAAGCTAATGGGCAGAAGCTGAGGTGCCACACCCTGGTCTGGTACAACCAGCTTCCTCAGTGGGTCTCGAATGGCGGCTTCGACAACGCGACGTTGATCGAGATTCTTCAGAACCACATCACTGAAGAGGTCACTCACTACAAGGGCAAGTGCTACGCCTGGGACGTAGTCAATGAGGCCATCTCCGACGACAGCGGTGCCCCACTGCGTGACAATATCTTCCTCTCCACTATCGGTGAGGCTTACATCCCAATTGCATTCGCTGCGGCCGCTGCTGCCGACCCTGATGCAAAGCTTTACTACAATGACTAGTCAGTATCGGCTCACAGATTCAGGCATCACGCATCCCTACTGAGCTATCTCGGAGCGTCTTGCCCCTACTCATGCTAATCCACTCTAGCTCCATTGAGGCTCCCGGCGCAAAATCCACGGCCGCGCAGGACATCGTGAAGCTCGTCCAATCCTACGGCGTCAAGATTGACGGCATCGGCCTCCAAGACCACTTGATCGTGGGTTCTACGCCATCACTCGAAGATCAGGTCGCCAATATGCAGGCCTTCGTTGATCTGGGCGTCGAAGTGGCCATCACGGAGCTTGACATCCGCGCGGAGAACCCCGACGCCAATCAGTACCAGGAGCAGCAGGCTAAGGACTACGCGGCTACTGTCGGAGCGTGCAACAAGGTCGAGGCCTGCGTTGGTGTTACGATCTGGGATTACACTGACAAGTATTCGTGGGTGCCTGGCGTTTTCCCTGGCACCGGTGGTGCTCTTCCGTAAGTTCAGCGTTTACCAAGAGAACATCTAGAACGGCTGCTGACTATTGTCCCATAGCTGGGACGAGAACCTCCAGAAGAAGCCGGCTTACGATGCCATACTGGAAGCCTATGGCGGCTCTTCGACTGGCCCCGGCAACCAAGCAACTTTCACTGTTTCTGACAATCTTACCGAAGCTACGAGAGCTAGCATGCCACTTAACTCTGGTGTCAGTGTCCCGCTCACCACGGGGGTCTCGAGCAAGTCTAGCGTGGCGGCCACATCGAGCGCGTCTGAAGTTACGCCTGAGGCCACGGCGGATGCGCAGTGTGAGGTCGAATATGTCTATGAGTGAGCCACGCGAAATTGTGACGGGTCAATGGGCAGTTGTAGAGTAGCACTGCAATGGAAGGAAAATATAAACCTAAAATATAAACCTACCATGAACAGAGAACAAGGTTCAATGTACATGATCGAAGGGCTCATTGGCTGATATAGTGTGTATGCTCATGGACTCTGATGGCGGAGATGTTGCAAACACCGTTCTCAGAAACGTTTGTAGCCAGGTTTGCGAAGCATCAAGACAGATTTGCTGTCTTTGTCACGAAATGCACTGTGGCAGTGAGAGAACCACAGAGTCACGTGAATAGCGGAGTCACATCACAACGCAGTCCACAGCTAGCGGCGGGCGAACCCGAGCCAATCAACGCTCACGACAATTTCGACAGACATTGCGACCCGTTATGTGTATGGTTGTTGCACCAAACTCCAGAAGCTCGCAAGCGCACATGCTCACCTCGTGCAGATGGTGTACCTAAGGTATCCTTGTATTATTTGCTGTAGACAATCGATCACGTGATGTGCGACATCCACCCGTCTCCAGCCCCAGATGGTCGAGACTTTCGCCGAGAAACAGGGCCGCGCTGCACAGCCACATGTTGACGTATCGTCGCCCCGCCATGTGGTGATGATGTCGGGCTCCTACCTAGCGACAAGGCCAGCACTCTGGGCCAAGGAGGCCACGCTTTTAGATACACCTACGCTTCATCAACGTTGTTCTACTACTTTCCGCCGCCCGAGGCTGTGTTGGTTGCCACTATCTCCATTGATTTCATCGAACACGTGCGACTTGAGTTTATAAACAGGCCTGTCTCCTCACCGTCTGCCACGACTGCCAAACTATCGCGATCTCGACTCCGACCTCCCTCTTCCTCCCTGAGTCGTCAAGATGTCTGGCCACGCCGATCCTAAGCTTCTCTACGCCATCAACGGCATCAAGGCCTACCACATTCAAGATGGTCAAGAACAGAGCCTCACTCCTTCTGGCCCGCAGACGCTCAGCCTGCTCATGGTCCCAACCAACTCGCCCTACGCCGAACTTGGCTCTACCACGCCGCAAAACCAAATCGACGAAGATTTCTACCTTCACTTGAACCTCCCTCCCGAGCTCGACCTTCCTCTCCCCGCTACCACCCAGATCTACCACCAGCCGCCGACCTCATACCTTATTCCCAGGTGGGATCTCGGCCCGGACTCCGGCGCCTTCACAAGGATAGAGTTCCCGCCTGTCGGCTACGATGTGAGCCAGGAAGATTTGGATACCTTCGAGACAATCCTCGCACAATGCACTGCCTTCCTCGAGCGCGCTCGCCCGCCTCTTCCATCCAGGCCTAGTCAGAAAGGCAACCTAACCGGCGACCAAAAGTACAACCCGGCGGACTACGCTCCTGGCGGCAAGTATGCCACAGGCAATGAGAAGGGTGGACACGGCGAGATCGTCCTCATCGACGAGGACAACGGCTCCGTCGTCGGTGAGCTCGGCGGCGATGCCCAAGTCTACGAAGACCCGAAGCTCAAAGTCGGCTCCAAGAATCCCGTCGAAGTCGAAGTCTCCGCCGACGGCAAGCGCGTCGACGTTCGTCCCATCTCGGAGGAGTACCTACGCATGGCTAAGCATCCGGCGTACAAAAGCTCCGGGTTGGTCCAGAACGCCGCAGCAGCGTCGCGCCTCATCGTTACCACCTCCAGCTACCTGGGCAACGCAATGAACTCCGGCGCGGAAAGCTTCACGCAGAAGACGAAGCCCGCCGGCAAGCCGATGGAGTTCAAGCCCGCGACGCACGACCGCGTGCGCAAGATCAACGCTTTCACGCAGAATGCCGCAGGCCTGTCGTCTAAGACCGTCGGCCAGCTGTCCAACTACGCGCAGAACTTCGCCGCCCACATGTCTGGGCACAAGAAGGATCGCGCGCACAAGGGCTTCGGTGTCAAGGGAAACCCGTTGCCGGCCGAAGAGTACAAGCCTGGCTTGCTCAACCGCTCCATGATCGCCTTCTCGACCGTTGCGGACGGCATCGCGTACTCGGGCAAGAATCTGCTCACTTCGTCCGGCGGCGCGGCCAGCACCATGGTCGGCCACCGCTACGGCGATGAAGCGGGCTCGATTGCTGCTGAGCTCGCTGGTGGCGTGAAGAACGTTGGCCTCGTCTATATCGACGTCGCAGGCGTATCTAGGCGCGCGGTCATCAAGAGCGTGGCAAAGGGAATGGTGGTCGGAAAGGTCAAGGGTGGCGGCGAGGTCGTTGTTGGCGGTGGCGACGGTGGTGTCCTGCCTGAGGAGGACAAGAAGAAATTCGAGGCGCAACAGCAGCAGCAGCAGCAAGGATCGAGCAGTGGCAGCGCTGGTGGAGCCTATGGGCCTACTTCTGGTGGGTACAACCCTCCGGGCTATGGCGAGGCTGCGCCGCCGTATCAGGAGTACGGGCAGAAGAGATGAGGAATCACGGTTTGAATGCATACATTGTTCACGACTTTGATGATACATTGCTTTTTTGAAAGGGATCGGAGGCGGTTGACGGAACTTCTTTGATACCCGCTGGTAGATACAGGTTCAATTGAAATTTGCTGAACTCGCTTTCGTCTATTTATCGTTGGTCTCGTTGTTTTGTTTGGGCGTTCTATCACAGCTACAGCCCCTCCGGGTCATCCTTGCTGATGATCGATAGAAGCCATATGCAGCCTTGGCGGCTGTCAAATCGGCGTCTCAACTGTGGGCTGTGCCCTCTGTTCGCCCCGATCAATGCTTCACGCAGCAGAGTGCATCACGTATCCCTACCACACTCATCTGCTCAACTTGCCACCGACCTTCCCACCCCTCTTCTTACCCTCCCCAATGCCACCAGCATCGACCTCCATAGCATCCTCATCCCTGAGCTCCTCCAGATCCTCCGCCGCCCCCTCCCCTTTGCCAGAGCTCTTACTTCCCTTTCCCTCCCTCTTCTCTGCACCCTCCGTAGCACCCTTCACCTGCTTCGCAACTTTCGCCTCCCGCACTGCTCGCTTCACAGCTTTTGCCTGCACGCCATCAATTTCCGCCTGCAGCTCCGCCAGCACGCTATCGCAGCGGGCACTCCAGGCTCCGAGCTCATTGAGAAGTGTTGCTGCGCTACCAGGCGCGAGATCGCGTAGAGGAGCCACTGAGGTAATGACAACGGTTTGCGCTGAGGGGTTGAGGGATGCGGAGAGAAGATTCTCATAGATGGCTGTTGTGACGAGCTGCTCGAGCTCGAGAGGAGAGGAGAGCGAGAGACGCGCAATCAGCGAGGGGTAGCTGAGGTTGTGCTGCGGCGCGGGGGAGGGTTTCTCGGCGGCTATGGTGAGCAGGCTTAGGAGGCGGAGTTTGCGAGCTTGGGCGTCGGAGAGAGGCGGGAGGTTCGGTGTGCTGTGGTAGGTTTCCCAAGTACCCCAGGCGAAGGTCTCGAGGAGGCGTAGCGAGGCGCTGTGTGTGGGGTCGTCGGCGAGTTTGCGGATGTTGGGATGCTGGAGGAGTTCGGCGAAGACATAGGTGTTGGGCGCGGAGGTTGCTTGTGTGATTAGGTCTGCGGCGGCGCGTGGAGAAGTTGCGGATTTGGCGAGGGCGAGGAAGGGCTCGAGGGCGTTGAGCGCCCGGGTTTGATCCATTGTGGGCGGTTATCGTCAGGTGAGAGGGCGGGTTTGGGTGCTTTTGCTACTTATTTGAATTAGGTGCGTGGCTTCTCGTAGTCGCGAGAGTCCAGCTTGCTGAGTCTCTGCGAGTCTGGTGACTAGTAAGTGAAGATTTGTGCCCTCGTGTGCAGGTGAAGGAATCCTGGTACGCTTTATCGGGTATTGGACTGGTGGTTGTTGCTGTAGTTGTAGATGACGCGGGCCAGATGCTTGCGGGAGCTTCTTATCGATAAGGCGAGGCTTCACTTCATTGCGTGCCAGCTGCGAGACTCTTTTGATCACAATGCCGAGGTACACGGTAAATGTGTTCTATACTTGGTGTGCTAACGGCAGTACACGCGCTCAAAGGGGCGTAGCTTGTTCTGTACGAACTAAGTACAACGAGCATACCTTCGACCAAAACTCTGCCAATCTTCTCCAGTCGCTTGGTTTCACGATCGCCTTGCCTTGACGGCTATGAATATCCTTGTAGCTCGCTCTGCGCTGTGTTTGTTACCAGTATTGTGTCACATCCGTTCTTTATACATAAGCACCATGGCTCTGCTGCTACCTACCTACTACATGTTCTGCTCTGCATACGAATCTATATCGGGCCTTGTAAAGATCGAACGTCCCCATCTTTTCGACATCACACTTCAGCAAAACGAGCTCAAATATGCCTGAATTTGAATCAACGACCTATGTCTCAGAAGTAACCGTCATACAAGTAGTAGAGATTGCTTACCCCGATACGACGATCTCAATGACCTTCACTCGTCTTTCGGAGGTCACAATCACCAAGTCTGCTACAGAATCGCCGAATACGTCGTCGCCCACGTCGACGAGAGATACCTCCCCTCTTACTTATTCTTTTTCTGCCACCACCGAAAGTGCAGATCCGCCGCAATCGCTCATGACCACTACATCACCCGCACGAACGTTCACTCGAACAGCGAAGCTCGCGTCATCTGCCGGCACAGGAGGCAGCTTAACAGTCGGTACTGTGTAACCGCTCGCCCCAAGCGTTATGTCACTTGCTGTAATTCATTACAGGTGACTCACAAATTCCATAGGAGAATTCAAACCGCAATCCGTGCCCGTCAAATCCCAAATCCTCTCCCGCTCGAACCGCATCATGATAGCGGTCATTCTCGGCGTCGTCGGCTTGCTGATCATCCTATTTGTCTTCCTCCATGGCCACAATTGGCTATGGCGGCGTCGCAAGCGTCCAGCCGAATGGCTCTGCGGGTACATCAAGCTGAGACAGAAGCCACGCCCTTTCGATCCCATGTCTGATTCCAGACAATGGTCGGACACCAGCTTCGGGTTGCCGCTTGAGGCTGCGCTGCCACCACATGCTGAGTTGCCCGCGGTAGATAGGAAGGTCGCGGGGGAGTTTGTGGTGCATGCTCCAGATGTACTGCCGTGTGGAAAGGAAATTGAAGGCTTTGGCGCAGGTGATCAGAAGGCCTCTAGTGCTACAGATGTACGAGTTGGGCAGCCTTTGGAGGAGCTTTGTCAAGGCTATCACAGTTTGAAAAAGAGTTCTAATGGGGCTGTTGGATAGCCGTATTGATCGACTATTGATGCATCAGATTCCGTTCATTTCTTCATAACTCTATTCCGCACATTCATCATGATGTATGATCTTGTATCTACGGGAAATAGCGTGGCTTCAATAGCTTTTCATCTGCTGAGAACCAACCGGCGCAAGCGTCTGCCTAATCGACTCCTCCAAGTCCGTCCAGCCATGGCCGTAGTGCTTCTTCAGCAGATCCTCGGCAGCCTTGTTGGGCACCTCGCTCAGATCCTTACCAAGGTCGACTCCCTCTCCGAAGTCCTTACTGGGATCGATCTTACGGAAAATATCAAGGATCTCGTTGTAAGTGTAAGTGCCGGCAAAGCCAAAGAGACGCTCGCCGTTGCAAGCCGGGTCAGTCAAAGCGATGACGTGAAGCTTCGCGTCGTCGCTGGTGTTGATGTACCACTGCGGCGGCACGGAAGCGATGGCTTTGTTCTCGCCCGTGTAAGCACCGAGGATCCAGTCGCCGGTGCTGTTGCCCTTCTCGCGGAAGCGACGGCCGAAGTTGGCGTTGGGGAGCACAGAGGCAACCTGGAAGGGCGGGTTGGTCTCCTTAACGGTCTTCCAGAGCGCGCGTTCGGCCTCGGTCTTGCTGGCGGCGTAGATCTCGTAGGCACTGGCGTCGGGCTTGCCGGCAGCATCAACAGACTTCTGGTTCCAGCTGTCCTTGGTGAGGACGATCTTCTCGTTGGGCACAGGCATAATGGCTGCGGTGCTCGAGGAGGTGACGACGAGGCTCTTGACCTTGGGCTCCTTGGTGGCTGCCTTCAGGATGTTCAGAGTTCCCTTGACAGCGGGAGGAATGACCTCGTCCGCGACAGTGCTGAAGGAGACAACCGAGGCGAGGTGGACGATGCCACTGACGCCTTTGACTGCCTCATCATAGGCATCCTCGGCGATCATGTCCGGGACATCGACAATCTCAAGGTGGCCCTTGCCGAACTTCTTTTCGATGGCATCGACGATGAATTGAGCTTTGGTGTGATCGCGAGAAGTGCCGCGGACCTTGTATCCAGCAGCGACCAGCTCGTACACCACGTGGTTTCCGATGTAGCCGGTGGCTCCAGTCACGAGGACGGTGTCGCCCTTCTGGATCGTTGACATTTTTGAAGGTCAAGATTGAATCTAAGGCGGTATGTTGACTCTTTTTGAATCGCGGATAATATTAAAAGGATGCAATCAAGTCCGTTTGGCAGTGGAGACATCAACGTACGTGATTATATATGTTTTGACGTCAGCGCCAAGACTTGCACTCCATCGCGGTGTCGCAAAGTCGGCCCTTGTGCTGCATTAGTAAGCATCAATTGAGTAAACAGCATGCCTTATGGCTACCTGGGCGCGTATCGTAACATGGCTTTGCATCAAGAATCTTCTATCACAGCCAAAGATAGTAATGGGGAAACAAAAGATCTCACTCCGCTTTACAAAACGCTTCACAAGAAAATTCAAGCAGCACCACCGTAAAGACGCAATAAGCTGGCATTAGTCTTGGTCTTCTATTTCATGCATACTAGTGCTCACATGCTGCACTATTATCGCTTCAGGCATTCATCATCCATATACTACCATTAGTATCTGGAGCCGTAGCCACCACCACCATAGCCACCAGACTCTCCATAGCCGCCACTGCCGCCGTAGCCCTGAGACTCTCCATAGCCCGGGTTACCGTAGCCCGAGCGGCCATCATCCCTTCTACGGTCGTTGTCGTACGAACCATCGCCACCGAACGAGCCAGGCATGCTGGAATCATTGTCACCATATCCGCTGCTCCTGCCATAGCCTTCATTGCGGCCAGATGAGCCGTAGGAATCGTTTCCGTAGCCGGAAGACGATCCGTAGCCACCTGACTCGCCGCCGTAGGACTCGCCGCCGCGGCCGTAGCCTGAGTTGGAAGAGCCGTACCCTCCGGAGCTGTACTGGGAGTCACCTCCGTAGCCTGAGGAGGAGGTCTGCTCGTAGCGGCTGCTCTGGCTGTAGGACTGCTCCTGGCGGCCGTAACCGCTGGAGTAGCTCTGCTCCTCGCCGTAGGCGGGCTGGCGAGAGGGGTAGTTGTCGTCGTCGCGGCGAGACGATCTGCCGTAGTCGTCACCACGGCCAGAAGACCTGCCATAGCTGTCCTCGCGACCATGAGACCTGCCGTAGTTATCTTCATCGTCGCTATCACGGCGAGAGCCGTACTTCTCCTCCTTCTCCCTAAGCTTCTTCAGCCTCTTCTGCTCCTTCTTCTCACGCTTGCGCTGCTTCTTCTCGTAATCGTCATCATCGTCACTGTCATCATCGTCGTCGTCATCGTCAGACTTGTTGGAACGACGAGAAGACCCGTGGTAGGACTCCGAGTGGCCGTGAGAACGACCGCTGGAGTCCAAACGCTGGGTCTGGACTTCGCTGTCCCAGGAACCGCCGGGTCTCTCGTACCGGCGCTCGGTCCTCTGCTCGTACGAATCGCCGTAGGTACGAGACTCGGTGCTCTGCTGGAAACCGTAGCCGGTCGAGCCAGAGCGGCCGTCCTGCTCGTAACGCTGGTACTCGTCGCGGTGACCGCCAGAGGGATACTGGGTAGAGCTGACCTGAGCCTGACCGTAGCGCTCTTCTTGGCCGCCGTATCCGCCCGGGCGATGGCCGGTTTGGGTCACGCCCGAAGAGTAGGAGCCATCCTCGCCGTATCCACTGCTTTGGTGTGTCTTCCTCTCGGCACGCTTGTCATCAGAGAAGCTGTTGCCAAGAATGTTGCTGGCGAAACCGCCGACAATAGATCCAATGGCACCGCCGCCAACGGCCTCGCTGACCTTGTCACTGACGATGTCCTGCTTCTGGGAACCACCGAAGCCCCCAGAGCCCTGCGAACCGCTCGCAAGTGCACCAGCGATGCCACCGAGCAGGTCGCCCGCCCCGGAGTTCTTGCCACCCGTAGCACCCGAAGATAAGTAGGTGTCTCTGGTTGGAAGACCCAGAGGCTTGCCACAGCCATGCCCCTTATCGTGAACGCCCGGTTTGTGGTTCCTGAAGTTCTGGACGCCTTCTCTGCTGAGCTTCTCGCGAAGCTCGTCGCGCTCGCGCTCGCCCTTCTCGCCCCACCATTGCTCAACAACTTGGAACATCAGCATGCGTCCGTCGCTCGCGCCGTCATCGCCGTATTCGCGAAGCGCAGGGTGATGAAGGACGCCGTTGACGATGCGGTCGAGAGTGCGGGCGATGTCAACGTCGTCGTTGTCCCAGCACTCAACGATTTGCGGAACGACCCACTTGAGGACTTGGCTTGCGACTTTGCCTGCGGGCTCGTTCAAAACGTTTGAGAAGTGATCCTTGGACAGCATGCTGTGCGTCGGATCGGTGTCGTGGTCGTTGCTGAACACTGCCATCTGGTGGTCCTGGCTGCTCTTGATAACTTCGCTAGAGCCAGTGTGAAGCTCAGTCTTGACTTGAGAGATGACAGGCATAATGTAAGGTGCCAGCAGAGAGAAGACGAACAGATTGACCTGGTCCTGGAGCTGTTCGATGAGCTCAGGAAGGATCGGAATCTTGTCGATGGCCGAGGAAATACCCTGCATAATGTTGTCGTGGAACTCGATGATCGGGTAGACCTCTTTCATGATTTGCTGAATCTGCTTGGTGAACTCTTCGGGCTCCTTGGGCGTGATGTGCATGTTCTGCATTTGCGATGCAGCAGCGTTTGCTTGAAGCTCGTCCGCCTTACTGGCCTGATCAGTATCGCTACCGAAAACGCCGGGAGGAATCTTGCTGAGGATGTCCTTCAGCATTGAGGTGTCAGAGTTCTTCGCATGGCCGATGGCGCCCTCAAGCTCCTCCAACTCGGACTGAGTAGCCTTGTCGCTGAACTCGCCCATGACGGAGTGCAAGAAGTCAACACCGCCAAAGGTGCCAGTGACAATTGGGAAGACCGGGTGGCGAGCACCGCGGATTTCCATTTGGGTACGGCGTCCGACGTGAGGGAAAATATCGCGCTCACCCATTTCGATGAGGGCCAGCTCGGTGTAGTTGGAGTGCGCAGAGAAGTCCTCAAGGCAGTGGCAAGCAGTTCCGAGAAGGCGAAGAGCCTCGTAGAAATCGCGCTTGTCATCGGAATCTCTGTACCTACGACCAAGATCGATGGCTTGGCCGAACAGGTTACGGACAAGGGCAGCAGAAGTGGTAATACCAAGGTCCTCGGACGCGATGTAGTTCTTCATTCCGGTGCGCTCGTCGATGCCAAGCTCGCGTCGCTCATCCACTGGGCCACGCAGTCTTCTGTCATACTGCCTGGCATCCATGTTGTCCGCATAGTCCTTCGGGTTGTCGATGTGCTCTTCGGGCCTGTAGCAGCCTAGCCTTTCCTTTGTGACCTCGAACTCGCCTGTACCATATCCAAAGCTCATGAAACCAAGAACCCAAAGGAGGAGTCTGATGGCATCGGCGCTGACATACTTGACAGTTCCGACGTCGACAGCTTGGGAATAGTCTCGCAACCAGTTACCAAAGTAAACGCGCTTGACGTCGAGCTTGCTGAACTTCTTTCCACCCATGACACGAGCGGTCAAGAGGGTGAGGAGGGTGTCTTCAATGTCGCCATGGCGCCAGTTCTGACCCTCAATCTTGGAGGTTGAGCCAATGTTGCCTGCACCGAAGGCATGAGAGGGGCGGGCAAAGAAGATGAGGGCAACAAGGAGGATGGGAAATAGAGTGCTCGCTTTGAGCGTGAGTTGCGGCATCTTAAGAGTGTGCCGCAGAGGTGTTGCAAATTGTGGGAGATGTGTGGTGAAGAGGTGGTCGAGGAGCTCCAAAGAACGGCGGTAAGAACAACACGCGCATAGACCGGACTCTCGACTGCCCCTCCAAACACGTGCCAAGGGCGGCTGCGTCACTGCGTTTCATCGTGGGGAGCTGCCCTGTTTCAGCCCTGCAAGGCGCGAGGGCTCACATCTTATCACAATATATAATTGAGAGTAGTAGAAAGGTAGTGACCGAGAGTTATATATGTTTGACGTTGCATCCATCAAGGTATGTCTTCACAGAGTTGCCAACATGGCAAGCTCATCCACTGGTAAACACGTACCGCTGGACCCTTCCCGTTGGGTGCCTTGGCCCTTCCCGCCGGACCGTCGCGCTGCCGTCCACCGCCCGCCATTCTGCCGTCGTGTCACCCAAAACTTTCTGGGACCTCACTCACGCAGCTCTTCCCTCTCCCCAAGCGTCGTCCTCACCAAAGCTGCGTTTCCTTGCTCACACACAGACGAGCTTTTAGCTCGTCATCACCTGGCAAGTGAGAAATTCGGAGTAATCTTCACCTGCACGCCATCTTGTGCCTTCTTAGGCGCGAGCTCTGGTCACTGCCCGTAAGGGCCTGCCATGAATTTCCATGGTTGCACTTGGCATCAGAAATTCCAGCCCGCCAGCCTCCGGTCTTCTGGTCGAAGTGTCTGGTTGTGGCTATGGGAGCCGGTGCGAAGATCGTGTGTGCCTGGCCCTTTGAGGGTCGGGTACGATCACTTTAGTGCAATACGCAGCGTATCTGCGCCCCTCGCCTGTCTCGAAAGAGATGGCGGGGTCGCAAGGGTATAATTCGATTCTGATTACTCTGGTGAGGACGACACTTCATCCTCTTTTCTTCCGTAAGTCCACTCAACTCCTCCCTCTTCGAGCGGCTTTTCCATGAGCAAGAATACTACTAACGATTTACTCTTTTCTTCAACTGCTGCAGGTGTCATCGCAACCATCGATTAAGATATCGCCCTTTGCTCCATACGCCCAGTTGATTTCCCCGGGTATCCCCTTTCGATTGCTTTTGATCAATGGGGTAATGGCTGTGATGTCGTCAATTTCAATTCTGGTGTGATCGTAGTCGAGGCTCTTGATTCGATTTGCCCTCGCGTGCGCTAAAAGGCTTCTCTTTGAGACAAGATTCCTTTCAGTTGAATGGATTCCTAATATGTCTAGAGATACAGATAGCACAGTGGCCCGTCTAGCGTTCTCATAACCTCCCCAATCGTTGAGGATTCTGCGGCATACCCCATGTCAATAACGTCGTCAAGCCTAGCTTTCCTTGAAGGCGGCTCGTTCGCCCAAGTAATGTGGCCGTAACCGCCTCCATTTATTTGCTGTTCGCCGAAGCGGCGACCTGTGAGATCGAGGAGTTGCCTAGTCAAGCTGTGATTAGTCGGTTACAGACCGTAAGCAGAGAACGCGGGCATACCACGATGTCCACATGCGATCTATCATTCCGTGATGAAGCCAAAAGACTGGATCGGCTGGTGAGGTGAATAGGTCACCACCTGGGTCACCGCCGATCACGTAGTGTATTCCGCCATGCGGTCCGATTTCGATCGTGTAAGGCACACCCTCCAATAACAGTCGATAAGCTTCGATGTCAGGTTTGAGGAGTAGGTCTTCCAGTCGTCAGCATTGTGAAAATTGGGACTTGCGGGTACTGACGTACTGAGGACAGTGCTGTAATTGGCGTATCGCTCATTAAGAGCCGGGCCGACATCTCTTTTCAGAGGCCTGGGGTTATAGCCAAGTCCATTATCAGGGCCAGGCGCAGTATTATTAAGTCCTCCAACTGGACCCAGATTGACAACCATGTTCGCGAATGCACCTGTTGTGACATTGCCACTTCCTAGGCCAGGAGCTAGCGGGAGTGAGGTCTTGCCATCGGGAGATTGGATCACTGGGCCCTCGTGCGGAATATATTCACCGTTGCCCCCTAGGCTTGTCTCGCTGCCATCAAAAATCGGAGATTCTTGAGGTGCGTGTGCGTATTTCGGCCAATCCCAGTACTGGCGTTGAGATCAGCGCCTAAGCGAAATGGTTGGGCGATGGAAAGAAGCACTCACCGGCTGATAACCCTGGTATCCGCATTCTTCACGGAGTGCTTTCTCATACGAGTGAACAAACCAACGGTGCCAAGGAAGAAAGATCCCGGAGAAATGGATATCTAGAGTCTGTTGGATGTGGACAACAGTGAAATCATCAAATCGAGACCGGGCTCCAGAGGATACATTTGCCGGAGTCCGTGGAGGTAGCTTCTGAAGACATTTGACCGCATCGATATACTGTAGCTTCTCCTTGGACGAGAGAGATCCGTACTCTCGCCGGATGGCAATGTTGTGGATAGAGCAATGCGACTCGTCTGCGCGAGTCCGCAAGGAAGTCTCGCGTTCGTTCAGAAGGGAAAGTCCACTTGCATAGGCAGACGACGTGAGGTTTGCCACGGTGCTTTCTACGTCAATGGGTCGGGTAAAAGGTATGCTAGCCGAGTAAACGAGGCATGGTAGAAGAAGTAGGGCAGGAAAATGCGAAAACACCATGCTGAGCGATTGGAAGCTCGACTACTAAGTGGTAAAGAGAAGCACACTGTCAATATTGCTCGTAGTCGCCGGGCATGCATTCTTATCTTTCATGAGCATTTAGCGCTGTCGAAGAAGACCTCTTGGGCGCGGCTCGCCTGGCTATTAGTTTGGCCGATCGGCTGCACGATGCGGCCTGTGCGCACGAAGACCGGGGGCGTTGTCCCCTGACATCCCACCATTTCTACGACGCGGCACTTCTACTTCCGAGTTACGTACCCTCGTGCATCGTCGCGAGGTAAGATATTGGTGTTACTTTTGCTCAACATCTCTCGTTGGCGAGCGCCAAGATGTGCGATGAATCCTTCGTAATATCGCATGTCGGTTTAGTGGCATTTGAGATGCCGTAAGACGCGGGCATATGCAAGCTAACGGGACGCATAGTTTGAGAGGATGAAATGCTTGCCCTCATCTCAACATTTCATATGGCGCAGCTCCACGCGAGAGAGCACGAAAGGGGCTGTAGCCCTCACGACATTTCTAGTGGCTCGCGAAGCATGTCTTCCGTCAATTGCCAACAAACAAATCAATTCATGGACGGAACGATTCTGTTGCCACACGTAGCGAGGCCTCAAACCCCGGCGGCACACGACTAGATTTGGCAAAAGCGAGGTTGAGAGCAAGTCGCTACCTAGAACGGAAAATGTGCACACAGAATATAAAACGGCACTCCTTAGAGGACTTGTTCTTCGCCCAAGTATCGTACACTTGTTGAGCAGGGATGGCGACATCTGGCACTAACCGAGGTCCGGAGATCTCAGGGTGGTGTCTGACATTGATCGGAATCGCGTTGCTTTTCGTCAGCACCCGTGTATGGGTCCGAGCGACAGAGATGAAGCGTTTCTGGATAGACGACTATATTATTATTGGTGCAGCAGTAAGCTATCATTATTCGCACTGTTCATGAAGAGTCACTGCTGATTCGCATATTGCTTCACAGATGGTGATGCTGATTCAGATGATACTCATTATCTTGCAGGTCCGACTTGGAGCTGGCCAGCATGTCTACGATATCGATGCAAAAGACAACATCAATGGACTGCGCCTGAACTTCGTTACGCAGCCTCTTTGCTTGATCGCTTTGTTTCTAGTCAAAGCAAGCATTGGACTTCTATTACTTCGATTGACAGCTTCTGCGAAGTTCAAACGATTCATCTGGGCGGTGATCGCCTTCACATTTGCTGCATTCTTAGGCAATCTTTGTGCGTTCAATTGCCCCACCTTTAAGAGCTCTACTGATTTCTAGAAGTGACTGTGATGCTCCAATGTCAACCTTTGACCTTAGTTTGGAATATGTCCGTTGAGGGCACATGCATGCCAGCATCGAAGCTGAAATTTGCTGCATTCTTCAATTCGAGTAAGCTCCTCTACACCACCACATTCGTATGGAAAGCTCTGACTGTGGCAAAAGGCGTGAGCGTTGTCACAGACCTGGTTTTCGTCATCTTACCTGCAGTGCTCTTTGGAAAATACAAATTAGCATGAGGAAAAAGATGTTTGTGATCCCTGTCCTCTCCCTGGGATTCTTGTAAGCACTCCATATCCGTCGTTCGCCAATCCCTAGCTCATACACGGCAGTGCAACTATTGCTGGAGTTATTAAAATGCTGTTCCTAGAAGACTATGGCAAAGCTGGTGATTTTCTTTATGATAGCTCCAGCATCACCATTTGGTAAGCATTTGATGAACGCTATTAATGATCTGATACTGACCTCACATGGTAGGACGACTGTTGAGATATGTCTTGCAATGATTGCAGCATGCGCTCATACCTTGCGAACCATTTTCCGCGCTACATTCACGAACAGGACTACAGCTAGTGGACAAAGAGGTTACCACAGCCAAGATAGGACGAACCGTACCGCTCCTCGTACCACTTGCGTGGCGGAACCGGGGAACTTGGAAATGCATAACATCACAATGCAGGGTCGGAATCGATCACCGAGCGCAGAATCCCAGATAAGTATCGTCTCACATGCCGGGACGCGGGAACCTAGGATCACCAAAACCACAGATTTCGAAGTCAAAATGTCAGATGGATCTTTGCCGGAAGCTCGCGGTACCGGGCGTCCATTGTACTACGATTGCTGAGACCGGAATAAGGGATTCAGGAATCCAATCCCAGGCAGATCAGCAGATCAGGTACTGAAACATCATCTAGGCCGGTGGTGACCTGGGTATCTAGTATTTGTGAAACGACAAAGATCTAACGTTCAGTTTGCTCGGTCATTTATTTGTAGCATCGTCATCGAGCATATCGCTTTCTTCTAGTGGTACATCTTTCCCCTCTCTCTACGATTCAAGGATCAAACAGTCACAAATTGAAGCGATTGAGAGATTCTTTTTGCCAGCCAAGATCCCGAGTGTGAGCTGTACACGGATGCAAACCTGAGCTATGGTTCTCGGCGAAGGCCATCAGCCTTTGACCTCTCACATTTGCTAGCATTAGCATGCGCTCTTCATTGATCGGCGAGCAGCTACCGATGCGATTTGAATCAAAACCGACCTCGCTTCATCTTCGGGGGACCTTTCCTTTTGCAATCGTTTTTGGACAGAATACCATAGCATTGACAGTCGAACCGACTCGTATAAAAGCATCGGCCGTGATCCAGAGTGTTCGGTGGTACTTAAAACATGGTCTGTCCTTTGTCATTTCTCCCTCTCGAAGCAGTAGCTCTGGGTCATTGGAGGGGAAGTCGGAGTAGGGAAAGCCCAGCAATTCATTTGGATCAAGCATGGGAAGAGTCAGCAGCCTCTTCTGTTCCCTTATCTTCCTCCGCCCTTTCCCTCCTCCTACTCTGGACCCACTCTCCAAAAGGCCTCCAAATCGCCTCTTTCTCATGCGGCCTTAAACTCGCACTTAACCCACTCGTGCTCGTCGCAACAAACACCCTGGCGCCTTCCCACCCCTCATCGCTCCCCATCCTCTCCCTCTCCTCCTGCCACCCATACCTGAACTCGTCCTTCTTAATCTCCCGCCCATATCGCCACCTCCAAACCGCCTCCCAGATTCCCTTCCCAACAATACACACCGCCTCCGGCCTGAACCTCGCAACCTTCTCCTCCAGCACCGGCGTCCCTGCTGCCATCTCCGCCTTACTCAGCTCGCCCGCATCCCGCGAGGGCCTCGAGACGATATTTGTGTTTCCCATGGCGTACAGGCGCGGCAGGTCGACGTCCTGCTCCGGCCGCAGGCGCTCGGCCGTGCAGCCGGAGGAGTGTAGGAGCTTCCAGAAGAGGTTGCTCGGGTGCGCATAGGCGTGACCGGCGGTGGCGGTGCGGATGCCGGGGTTTGTGCCGACGAAGACACAGATAAGGTTGGGTTCCAGGATGTCGGTTAGGGGTGGGAGGTGCGCGTAGGTGGAGGGCGGGGCGTATTTGCTGCTGGGTTTGCGGCGGCGTTTGGCGGATAGGGTTTGGTCTGAGGGTTCGGAATTGTATGTTGGTTTTGATGGGCGTTTTCGGCTTGGTTTGTGGTCTTGCTTTTCGTTTTCTTCTTTGGTGCTGCTTTCGGGCTGACTTCCAGGCTCGTTGTGGCGAAATCGCTCCATGGCCGCTTTGAATGACGCTGGACTATCTTGCGTCGTCTTGGCCGGTGAAGGGACATTGTCCATGTTCTGTGAATCATTGCTGCTGCTATGCTTGGCGATCTCACGAGCGCGTGTATTTCTCGTGTTCACCATCACCGCCTTCCACGGTCGAAATGCAGTTTTCTTCAGCTTTCGATGAGGTAGTATGTAAGGCCGTGAACGGCCGTATCGCCTGGAATCGAAAAATTCCCGCTGTCTGGAAATGCGTTTATTTCCTCGTATCGATCGCTCTTGTTATGCCTGTGTTCGACGCCGAGACACTCTTGAGGGTATCGCGGCTGCTTGTGCCACTCCAAGCGGGCGACTTGTGTTGCGTCAGGTGCACATCAACTTTGTCCAGCCCTACACACGATTTGAACACAATCCCACCAACTTTTGGGCAATTCTCGTTCATTAATAGCCAGAACAATTGGACATTGCCATGGTTCATATGAAGTACATAGAGTTGGAAAGATTGGTCGTGGCATTATTTGGACGTGGCATGTGAGATTAAACCGAACTTTGCAGTTCAACAATAGGTGTTGAGAACGCTGCCTTCTGTGAGAGCCGAACTAGGGACTACCTTAGGGTATCTGCTACCCATTACTTCCATTACAAGTGATGTGTCACGCCCCTATCTACCCCATCAGATAGGCGGGCACAATCAACGCGAGGCATTTTCCGGTGATCTGTTGATCCTAACGCGTTTTGCGTCGATGGTTGGATGTGCACGACGTTGCGGGTTCGTTGCATAATAACACCAAGACTGTCTTTCATCCCCAGCATGCCCTCCAGGGTTCTATCAGCCCAAAAAGAAGAGGCAGCTGACTGTCATCGCAGCCCTTTCAGAAGGCGATTCTTTGGCATTGGCCGTCCCTTGCTTCGGTTTTGGACATCCGCCATACGGATCCGATCTGCTTCCTCTTGAGCCTGTAGCACGGCCATTCGCTGTGTGTTACCGCTGTGTTCGACGGCCCGTTGCTGTCCATTCCACGGCCCGGCGTTGATTTAAGATACTGGTCAGGACAAGCAAATGCTCCGGCTTCTCTCGGCTTGCATCGTGGCAAGTTTGGTGGTGTCATGTATCTTTTGAACATCAAAACTTCAAAATGACTCATATGAATAGGCGCTTGGCCTCTTTTGGCGCGCACTCGACCGGGCAGTATGGGCATTTCATTCTCCTGCATCCGCATTAGTCAACGTACTCATAGGGACCGAAGGGTGGATAACTTGCGGCTTTCCTCTAGCGTGCGCATCTAAGCTCTCCTTCGCAAGCGCATGTCCGCACGGAAGCATCATAGGCGGATTCGCATCGGTCCCCTGCTCCTTGCTCACAGGGCAAACGAAGATTGAGTGGAACCGGAAACCCGTCGGCAATGGCGTCTCTACTGGAAGCTCGTTCACGCTCGTCCACTGGCCTCTGGTCTGAGCCATGACGCGTTCGACCTTCTCCAACACAGGCAGGGCGATGCCGCCGGCGGTGACTGCAGTGTACAGGGGACTCTTCTCCGACAGACCGAGCAAGCCGCAGAACTCTCGCGTGAAGGACGCACTAGCTTCTTCCCACGCGCTCTGGTTGAAGAACATCGCCTCATATGGTGACTGCTCCAGGTTCGCCGAGAAGGCGAGCGAGCCGAGGAGGTTCGACGTCTCGCGGATATACCGCGCGCTGAAATTGGGGAAGACCGTTCGCGCATACTCCAAAGCGCGAGTTGGGCCTTCCCACGGATCGTCCGACATGACATCCTCGCTCGTGAAGAGTTCGACGAACTTCAGCCGGCCGAGCTCGAACTCCAGGTTGCTACCCCGTTGCTCTAGCTCGCGGCTGTGCGACTTTGCCCATTCTATGGCAGGGCCGAGATCGTGCTGGTTACGCAGCGAGTCGAGAATGTGATACATCTCCGTAAACTTCTCTTGTAGCCAGCCTCTTTCGCGTCCGGTCGGACTGCCCATTTCCATGCCGCCCTCTGCTTCCCAAGCTTCGGGGTATGCCAGCTCTTGTACCCAGCTCTTGATCGCGTCGCCCACGTTGCTTATAGGTCTTGGCCGTCTGTCTTCCATTCCATCATCTTGGCCTGATCGCGCTCTTTCGTTGAGTTGCGAGACCAGGGTATTCGCTACCTCGAACTTGCCCTCGCGCAGCAGGTGCATGACGATGGCTCGGTTGATGAGGTCCGGCTGCTCGGCGAGCGGCTTAGTGGAAGCTGTAGGCAGGGCGTTCTTCTTGAATTTCTTATCAAGGGCTTTCGAATACTGATTCAAGCCCTTGTTCACATCTTTTAGATCGTCATCAAGTTTGTCGAAGGACTGCTTGACCGGCTGCTTCAGCTTGGCCATAGTGAGGGCCGCGCTGTCCGGGTCGTTTGCTACAGAATCCCTGGCATTTTGAAGCAGATCGATTGTCTTCTGTACATCCTGAATCGTTTTGGCGAGGTTGCCTCGCTTTTCAAGTTGCTCGTGTGCTGCGATTATGCCTTCCATCGTGGAGGCTGCGACTGAGGTCGGCTTTCGGTCACGCGGCGACGGTTCAGGTATTTGTGAGGCCAGCTCAAATCATTTCCTTCAAGCAAGCATCTTCCACACCTATCGCATCATGTTCCCCTGCGATGGTGCGTCTGTAGGTTTGACTTGCACGTATGCTGATCGATCAGCGGGTGGCAGGTCGGTCGGCCGGTCGGTCGGCGAGTGGACCTGAAGCTCGTCACTCTCGGCAAGGCGAGCCGGGGAACCGCCCCGCCTGCAGCTGCGCGTCGACTTCACCGCAGGATTCCACGATCACTGCCGGCGCATCCTACCATGCACTAGTCAAAACAGTTACCTGATATTCCCACCCGCCTCGTGTGTGCTGTAGAGCGTTTTGGGCGTTACTCGCTCAAGTACCCTGGCTATGTGTGCTCGATGAGTCGGCTGTGAAAGCGAGATCGATGTTGCAGTACAACACTCGTCCACATATGCTTCAATGCGCCCACACGGCCCCCGGCTCGGAAGAGACATTATATCTCCTGCGGCAATCACGAGAGATGGTGCGGCATTTCCTAAAATGAGGTAGTGGCATTACCCTTCAGACCCCACCCTTGCTCAATCTGCCAGAAGCAAACCCCCACTTCCAAAAGCCTCAGTATAACGTCACTGCTTACAAACAGCCAGCTTCATGTTATAACGGCATGTCCACTTCAGGATAAACCCGACCTCTCTAACTTCCACGCTGGAATTCATTTTCCGACTTCAATTCAACTCGATTGATAATCATACCCATTGAGCCCCAACCAGAGGTCACCATATAAGAGTGCAGACGAATCTCATCCAACGCTTTTCCCCTTCACCACCAACAACAACCTTCAGCTCACGCCCCCAATGTCTGGCAAGAAATTCTTCATCGTCGGCGCCGGCTTCGTCGGCTGGACGCTCCTCGACGCCCTCGTCGCCGCCGGCCACACCGTCACAGCCCTCGTGCGCCGCGAATCCCACGCCAAAGACATCGAAGCCTGCGGCGCGCGCGCCATCCTCGGCGACCTGCACGACGCCACCCTGATCGCCGACACAGTCGCCCAGCACGACGTCGTCTTCCACACCGCCACGGCAGACGACCTGCCCTCCGCGCAAGCCGTGCTGGCCGGCGTCCGCCGGCGCGCCGAGCGCGGCGACGAGACCGTCTACATCCACACGAGCGGCACCAGCTTGCTCGCAGACACGTCCGCGGGCGCCTTCAAATCCGACAAAGTCTACCACGACAACGTGCAGGCCGAGATCGACAGCCTGCCGGACTCGGCGCCGCATCGTCAGATCGACCTGGCGATCCTGCGCGAGCGCGCGGAGCTGGCGAGCACGGGCAAAGCGAAAATCGCCCTCATGATCCCGCCGCTGATCTACGGTACGTCTCACAACCGTCTCACGATCCAGCTGCCGAGCCTGGCGCGGTACGCGCTGAAGCACGGGCAAGCGGCGCACGTTGGACAGGGCAAGAGCGTCTGGTCTACCGTGCACGTGCGGGACCTGGCGCGGGGCTACATGACTGTCCTGCAGCACCTGGAGTCGACGCCGGGCAGCGCGTCGGCGGACGCGAACCCGTACTTCTTCTGCGAGAACACGGGGGATGCGGAGCCAAGCTGGGGCGAGATGGTGGGGGTCATGGGGGGTGTGTTTAAGGAGGCTGGGAAGGTCAAGGAGGCGAGCACGAAGGTGATGCCGAAGGAGACGTATGGGGATGTGTTTGGGCCGGAGTTCACGGAGGCGGTTGTCGGGTCTAACAGCAGGAGTCGGGCGGTGAGGTTGCGGGAGCTGGGCTGGCAGCCGAAGGAGAAGTCGTGGAAGGAGAGTCTGGTGGAGGATGAGCTGCCGGCTATTCTGAAGGAGGATCTGTCAGCCTACCAGGGCTATGCGGGCGCGGTGGCGTCTTAGAGGCTGAGACTGATATATGAAGAGACTGATAGATGGAATGCAAGGATTCTCTCAACGTGGATCATTTTCTGAACGGTAATTTCATCGTCCGCTTATTTCTGCTGATTCTACACTGTTTTTGCTCATTTTGTTCATGGCAATCTCTCGTTTGGGAGGATCTCGCAATTTCTGGCCTCCAATGTCAGACAATCATGGAAAAAGACAAAGCCCATATCGGGTCCGTCGAAAAGAAGAGAAGTGAAGCAAGAAGCTTTCGCTTGAGCAATTGAAGTCTCTCAGAGAGAATGTCAGCCACGCGGTCTCGGCGCAAAGGGCGTAGTGTGGCTCAGAAAAGGTCAGCGGCGATTCATTCCAGCCGCCAAGCGCTGAAGCATCTGATGAAGACACGGATGTTAGCAATTGCCTCCAAAAAGCTTCGGGTGTTCAGCAGGGGGTCACTCACCGCAACACTTTTCATCGTCATCTCATAGGACAACTGAGCGCTACGAGCAGCGGTCTGCGCCGTCTCAGCCGAGATCTGTGCTTCGCGAGCACTGATGAGCGAATCGTTCAGAACCTGCAGTAGTGATTAGCCAAGATCTGTACCATTATGTGAACAGCAATCCCCACATACCTTCGCGAAGTTAAGCATGCGCTCCTTCCTGGCAGGATCACTCTCCATCTGCGCACGGCCGAGCAGCTTCTCAGACAGCGCTTGCAGCGATCTTCTGCCATCGTAGTCGGCATGGCTACCAGTCGTCATAGCGCTAGGGGCGACCGAGGCGAGAGACGGTGCGCTGCGGAGGGCCGGGTGAACAGACTCGACCGGCGGAGAAATGGTGGGCATCTTCGTAAGCGGAGGGACTCGGGGGCTCTTGACCTCAGGACTAGCTTCAGGCTTGTGAAACGTATTGTAGGGCTCTTTGAAAGTGCTCCGCGGTTTGGCGCTGTCAAAACTGTCTTTGACTGGAGGGACGGGTGGGATCCCGCTGTTGCGGCGATCGCGTCGCCCTGAGAAAAGGCCATTGATTTTGTCGAGCACGTAGCGACCTTTCGAGTGCGAACGGGGAATCTAGGTCAAAATTTTAGCTCAGACCAAAATGAAAGTCAAACATTGTGTAATACCTTGTTCAAACTGATTCGGCTGGAGTTGCCAAAGGGATGAGACCGGCCCCTGGTGGAGTCTTCCGACACACTGAAGGCTCTCATGTTGGACGTGGGCATCTTCTGCGGCTTTTCATGCATAACAGCATTTGGACGACTTCCACTGCTGGTATTCACCTTTTCTCTTGCCGCCCGGACTGATCCAGGAAGACGTGCGCCCAGAGTCGGGGATGATTCTCGCTTTGCGTTGGAGGTGCGGACCTTGTTGTCGTTCTCGTTCGTTCCCAAGAGTCTATGAGCCCCACCAGGCGTACGAGACGGGTATCCGATCGATCTGTGGACTCCAGTTTGAAGATCTTTTGGCAACGGGATCGGCGGAAAGCTCTCCGGGTCCATGCCGAACGACTTCCCAGTTGACCCAGCTTCACATGGAGGAAACGGTGTATCTCTCATGGATGCGGTGCTGTCAGACCATTTGCTCCTGACAGTCTTGCTTTTGGATAATTGTGAGTTGGCATCGTCGTCTTTGCGAGTAACCAAGGGAGCTTGGGGTTGGCTGGCGCCTCTAAGATGCGGGTCGTGCTGGGTTGCTTTGGTAGTAATGCCTTCTTGCTTCGCAAGAAACCTTTCGGCAACGGCAGCATCTTCAACGAATGCAGCGCTCTTAGGTGCCTTTTCGAAACCAGATTTCAAACGCCAAAACAAGCGTGACAGATGCTCGAGGTCAGCCGCCGTTTCAATGGGTCCATGGCTGCCTTCGAGTATACTCAGGGTGCGCGTAATCTCTTCCTTTGTTTCGTCATCGAGACCAGCTGATCCACATTGGCTAATCAAAGCATCTTCGCGCTTCGCCTCACGCAAAAGGTCGAGCAATTCGTACTTTGTGTCATCATCGATAATGCTTCGGTGGCCTCCATGGCCATTGTTGCTAAGACCGTTGATGTCTTCGATGACAGACAAGCGCTGAGCAAATGCTGAGAACTCCGTAGGCTTGATGACGATCTTCGGATGGATCTGGTCCTGCACGCTTCTGCGATCGGGGGAGGATTGCGGTGGGAGCAGAGTCTGCGATGGAATTGTCTGCAGAGGACCAGTAAAGGGGCTGTTTGATGGAGGAGGTCTGCCCAGTATGACCTCCGACTCGTCAGAGACTTTGAGCGCCTCGCCGCCATGTTGACCACCAGTTGCTTTAGGCACATTCTTCAATTTGTAGCCATGCTTAACATAGTGTAGAGGCTGGTCCGATGGTGTCGCTATTTCTTCTTCATCTTCGCTTGTGGACCCAAGGGTGCTGTCAGGTGTGGTGGCTTTGCTCCGATCGATAGCATAGGTGCTGTCACTGAGAAACTTGGTGGGTACAGTACTGGTGGTAGACGTGCTGCCGTTGGTATTCTCTCTCCTAAGTTGACGACGCTTGATTCCATGGTCCAAGACCTTGAGAGGGTCGGGACAGTCGATGCGGCGGCCACCAAAGCTGAGGCCTTTCCTTGACACTGGCTCCGGGATGCCAGAGCTGCGGCGGGCCTTGATATCTACAAGCGTAGCCTTCTTCTGATCTGGCAATGGAATGCGCGAGGCAGTCTTCTGAGACTTGACGGGGGTGATTGCGACGGCAGCAGGCACTGACATCATCGAATACCCATGTGAGACACTGGTTGGGCGAGGGCGAGAAAAGCTGGCCGGAGATGGACTGTGAGGGCGAGAGTCTCCTATTTTGTCTTGCGGAAAGTCAGGTTGGCGTGAAGTAATTGCGTTTTCACTGTGCAGTCGCCCAATGTTGCTGCCATCGTCCACATGTTGGGGAAGAGAGCTCGTGCGCGGCGGGTATTCCAATATCATGCTATCGGGAGACTTGACTCCAAAGTCGCGCTCAGAAGTTGGTGGGCCAGCGGTCATTGCATTATCCGGCGCTTGAGAGACTTCTGATGCACTGATGTAGGATGGAGTCGACGATCTTTTGCGTGTGGGCGTGTCAGACGGAGTGGAGTCATTGCTTGCTCGCTTTGGATTAGCGATTGCAGTGAGCTGCGCAGCCGAGCTCACCATCGAGGCGGCGCTGGCAGAGAGACGGCCCGAGGGTAGAATGGTTTCGCTCATTGGGGACCGAGTAGGCGTCGATGTGATGATTGGGCTGGAATGAGTTGTTGGAATCAGGGTTGGCCACTCGCGCTCGGATCCGGCGATCGACAAACGGAGGGGTCTTTCACTGGCATCGATCAAGCTGCGACTGTCCCTGGATGGACTAGGTGCACTAACCAGAGAAGCAATGGGGCGAGAAGGCAGAGGCTTTTCTGCACGAGTCTGGTGTGTCGCTTCGCGCGTGGCGTCAAATGTAATCTACGGATTCTGTCAGCCAGTGAATTCGAACCTTGTAGGAGATCGAGGTCACGCACCAGAGAGTGTTCACCCGCCACGTTCTCGCCTTTGCTCGGGGGAAGAGATGGTGATGGGTCGCTGGCAGAGTTCTCTGCCCAAACGGTAGACTGCTTAGATGCCACGCTCCACTTGCCAACCGGAGGTGTCGGTGTAGCAAGGCCGGGACGGGGCAACCTGGATGCCGGACTCTGGGAGGGTGGGACGCTCCTAGTTGAGTGTGGCTGTAGTCGACTCCGCTCAGTCGATGGCGGAGTGGACAGTTTGGCAGCGGATGCCTTGGTGGGAGCTAAGAAGCGCTGCGAGTGGCGTTGGGCATCCTTAGCAAGGTTGATGGTGGGAGATGGAGCGGTGTTCTCGCGACCTGAGGCAGGTGAAGATTGACCACGTGCAAGAGACCGCCGGTGCTGCGTGTTGGCGTCACGCTCGGCGAGCGGCATTGCGGCGGCGCCAGGTGTGGCAACAGCTTGTTAGCACGTGGGCGGCCACGACAGACGAATCGTGGGTTGGACAGCCGTATGAATGGTGGTGACAGGCGGCGACGGAGCGGACTGCGACGAAGAAAAGAATAGGCGCGATGCCGGGACAGAGAGAGATGAAGACGGTGCTGGGGTGGGACGAGGAGTGCAGAGAATGCATGTCACCACTGTGCCTCGCCTTCCGTCACCGCGGCAGGAACTGAGGCGTCCTTGCGAACAAACGGCAGGCGCGATCTCTCTCCTCTGAAGAGCCAGACCCACCTCACGGATATCCCTCCACCTGGTGGATCACTAGACCTTACCTGTGGGAGGACATTGAACATCTCTAACTTGCTCTCTGCTCGTCCTGCTTTACGAATTGTCAATAATCACATGTGACTTTAAAGGCGGGCAGAGAGCTTTGCAGCCATTGGAAACAACACAGGCGCCGCCGGTTCAAACAAACTCGAGACTCTTCCCCACATGCATGCAGCCATTGTGACACTATGCATGGCGGCATCTCAGCCGTCTGTGTGTTTTGAACCACAAACATTGTGTGACCCAGATGCAGACCGGACTCGCCTGGTGTTGAGGACGCGTTTGCGCGCTCAGCAATACTCGGGGCGACTGCGTGCGTTTCTCGCCGTCGGCAAACCGGCTGTCGAAGTTCGAGCATGGGTTCGATCAGATTGACCTGATTATACTACACTCGCAATGCGAGAAGACGTGGATCACGTCGCACAGCAGACGGAGGTGAAGTCGCTCGTCTGCCGCCCTAAACTTCCTTGGTCCGCCCTCCACCTCCAATCTCGGGCGCGGCACTGCTGACCGAGATTCTTCCCCACACGCCAACCAGCTTCTCCTGGCTTCTGCGCGCGCGTTGATTTGCGACGCGGACACGGGGCACCTAATAAAATCTTCAAACTGCGTAGCCGCCTCTTCCCGCCGTACAACAACCACTCGACGGGACGCATTACCAACATGACCCCCGACTACAAGGAGGAGAAGAAGTCGTCCGTCACCGACCTGCAGGGCGGCGGCATCTGGGAGATCAACATCCTGACTTTCTTGGCTCCGGTACGCCCCCGTCTCATCTCGTTTGAGCACCGCCGAACAGGAATCTAACACCTCAAACAGGTTGCCGCTTTCACGTGGTGTGTCCTGCAGAAGAGGCAGAACTTCTTCACTCCTTACGGTATCCCGGCCTATCTCACGGACTTCCTCCTGCAATGCTGCACCATCCTGTGCGCCACTACCGTCTACGCGGACTCGCCTCAGACACTCACTGGCCTTCTCCTTCTGCCGGCCATTGCTGCTTACCTGCAGCCGAAGTCTGAGTCCGCTGAAGCCACTGAGACTGAACTCGCAAAGCAGGACCAGAATGAAAAGGAAAAGTCGAAGGACGACGAGGCCAAGGAAGCTGATCCTCTCCCCGTCAAGCCCTTCATCACCAGCTACCGTGGTGCCATGATGATCATCACGTGCACTAGTATCCTCGCCGTCGACTTTCCCGTCTTCCCTCGCCGTTTCGGCAAGACCGAGGCTTTTGGTACCTCCCTCATGGATCTCGGTGTCGGCTCCTTCGTCTTCGCTGCCGGTATCGTTGGTGCGCGCCAGCAGCTCAAGGAAGACTTCGCTGGCATCAAGAAATCCTTCGCCACCCGCATGAAGAACGCCCTTCGTCACTCTATCCCTCTCGTCGGTCTCGGTCTCATCCGTCTCGCCATGGTCAAGAGCCTTGACTACACCGAGCACGAGAGCGAGTACGGCGTGCACTGGAACTTCTTCTTTACGCTTTCCCTGCTTTCTCCGATCTTCGCCCTGATTCAGCCTGTCATCCGCTGGATCCCTTCGTACAGCACCGTCGCTTTCATCATCGCTATTGCGTACGAGCTGCTCCTCTACATGACCCCCCTCAAGAAGTACATCATTCTGTCTCCTCGCATCCCCGGCGACTTCCTCTCTCAGAACCGTGAGGGCGTCTACTCCTTCATCGGCTACTTCGCCATCTTCCTCGGTGGCATGGGTGCCGGCGAGGGCATCCTGCGCCGCGACGAGCAGCCCGCCGCAGACCCCGTCGCAGCCCACAGGGCCGCCAAGGACTCCCTAGACGAGGACGCGGACTGGCTCGCCTCCGTGATCGGCTCCTCTGAGCAGCAGGCGGAGCAAGAGAAGCCCAAGGACTTCAAGCCCGAGGAGGCCCTTCAAGCCTTCAGTGCCCTGCCCCGCCTCGCCGTCATCCACCTCTTCAAGTGGTCCGGTATCTGGTTCGTCTTCTCGCTCTGGGCGCTGTGGAACTACGGTCCGCACCTGTTCGTGTCGCGCCGCATGGCCAACTGCGCCTACGTCTGCTGGGTCTGCGCCTTCAACTTCGCCCAGCTGCTGCTCTTCTGCATCATCGAGATGCTCTTCTTCCCCGGCCTCTACGCCTCCAAGAGCAAGGCCGTCGAGAAGTCCCGCATCGCCGAGGCCACTAGCAAGGTTCTGAATGCTTTCAACCGCAACGGCCTTGTGCTGTTCTTGCTGGCTAATGTCCTCACTGGCGCTATCAACCTCTACGTCGAGACTTGGCACGTCGCTGACCCGGCGGCGATGGCTATTCTGGTCGCTTACATTGGCACGCTCTCGACTGTCGGTGTGCTGCTTGACCACTTTGACATTTCTATCAAGTTGTAGACAGTTCCGCTTGGGGCACAAGTGGGGGAACGCTGAATAGTCAAAATTGGGGACATGGAAAATTTTGTGGAAAAACGTAGCATTGTAATCACATCTGTAAATCACCGTTAGATACTTCAATGAAAACAACATCAAGTCATGTCGCAGGTCACTTAGATAGAGCGAGATAGGTCACTCAGGTTGACATTCGTAAGAAACATTTCGTGTACCGAAAAAGACGAAAACGACGGTGATGCAACCCTCCCTCCCTTCAAAGACCGTCCATCATGCTATCCGTAGGTAAAAAGGAGCCTCCCCCGAGGCAATTCCCTGGAATCCAAACGCCCAGCGCTATGCTGTCCCCAGCCGCGCCACCAACATGCCAGTCCCTCAAAAACACCAGGACACCGTCTCCTTCAGACCCCTCAAAAGCCAGCCGCTAAAACGAAATCACTTCTTCACAGGCGCATCCTGCTCGACCATGTCCGCGCCCCTCAGTCCTCGAGCTCGCTCGGTTCCACGTGCCTCGCCAGCACCTTGCGCTTGAACTCCTCCTGGTTGCTATCCCAGAGCAGGGCCGCCTCGCCATTGAGGGGGGACGCACTGTCGATACCACGTTAGCAAACTCCATCCACCCATGAATCCGTCATACGCCGGAATAGCCAGTAGGGAAGACTCACTTGTTCGGCTCCCCCAGCAAACTCTGCACGCTCAGCAGCACGCTCTCCGTGTTCAGCGCCGCGCTCCACGCGCCCTCCTTGCCCTGCCCGCCGGGCTTCAGAATGTCCAGGCAGATGCGCCCGCTCATGTCGACGTTCGGGTGGTAGATGGGCGTCTTGAAGAGCACCTCGGGCGGCGCGTAGGGGTAGTTGGCGGGGAAGGCGAGCGTGAGCTTGAAAGACAGGGAAGCGTAGGGCGTGTCGGCGGGGCCGGAGAGGGTCGCGTTCCAGCGCGTTAGGTCGGCGGTCGGGAAGGCGGAGATGCCGGGTGTGGGGGATGTCATGAGGGTCATGAGTTCGGACTGCAGGCTGGAGGGGAGGTGGTGGGTTAGTTTGGGGGGTTTTGGAGGTAGTAGTGGGGGAGGGGAGGGTTGTACCGTTTGATGACATTGCCGTTGGCGGGAGCGGCGGCTTTGGTGCTTTGAGAGACGGATGGTGTGGCGCTGGAGGACATGGTGGAGGCGCGGCTTGCCATTTGAGTTTGTGTAGGTGTGTTTGAGGTTGGTTGGTATAGAGCGAAAGCCGCCGGAGAGGAAGAGTGATCGGAAGCTGGCGGGGCTTTGTTCGCGCGGTTTGAGGGACGTCGGGTCTGGACGTGGGCTTGATATGGGGTATTGATGAGATGGTGTGGATAACGTGAAGAATGTGAAAGAATAGACAGTGGATATGATAATGCTCCGCAGGCGGTTTTCTTCTCTTCGGAGGTCCAGATGCTGCGTAGCGGGCAGCTGCATGGCAACCGGCGTAAACACAGGGTCTCGTTTCTTGGCGCACGTAGACGCCAATCGATACGCGCCTTCTCGCGACATTTGAAACGCCTCAGAAACGACGTAGCGGAACAAGATGGAAGAGCAAGAAACCATTCTGTGGAACTGTTTCTGTTGAATGCTACGAAAACTAGCCCTGCGCTGCTATCATTGTGTTGCCATCATTCGCTTTTCCAACAACTTCCGTCTGCAATGTCCAAACCCATTACACCTCTCCTAGCCAAAAGACTCTATCTCGTCAATGTCTCAACAACTTCATGAGCCTACTCTTCGACTTCCTCGGCCGATTATCATCCTCCAAAGAAACTTTGGCCTCGGCCTTGCTCTCTCTTGATTTCTCCGCGACCACCGTCTCATCACTCACGCCTCCTTCACTCACCAGATTGCTGGCATTCCTCACGCTCTGACTTCTCCTGGCTCCAGAGCTACTACTTGGCCGATTTTCCGCAGGCGTAAGCAAAGGACTGAACGGGCGCTCCATCGTCATCGTGAAAGCTCTCAGAGCGCTCCTCTTTCCTGTCGATGGGAGCTCGAAGTCCGCCGGCAGGAGTTCCGACAGAGGCAGACGAGCAGGTGGTGGCTTCATCGAGCCGTGCCTATTCTTCCCACCACTGTGCTTCGTACTGCTACTGCGGCTGCTGCTGCTTGCCGACGACTTTGGCTGGGTCGAAAGCGGTGCCAGATCCTCTTTGCCGCTGCGAGAGCCCGCGATCGAGGTGTAAGATGCAGAGCGCTTGGACGAGGAGAAGTTCGACGTAATGCTTGCCATGCTGAATTTGCGAATGACGTGGTTGGCGGAGCCGCGGATTTGTTCGGAGCGACCGATCGTCATGCCTGGGTATGGTAGCAAGTGCTTTGTCCAGACGTCACTGAGCAGTGTTTCAAGTCTTGCCCGGTCAGCTCGTCTGGGGGCCAGGGTTTGGACGTGGCTCGGTGTTGCTACCGATTGCGAGCGGGGTATGTGGATGCTGCTCGTCGAAGCGTTGGTGTTCGATGTATCCAGTGCCTCTTTGACCGCCTGCGTATTCTTGATGATGACTTGGTTCAAGTCCGTCGTCGGACCCACAGTGGCAGTGCGATGAACGCTCATCCGCTTGACGAAGCTCCCGGGTTTCCCGAACGTTTTCCCAATGCTCCTAAAGTCGCTCACCAGTGGTGAATGCAACTCGAACACATTGCTCATGCCTTCCGCAACTGCCTGACTCTGCACTTCGATCCGGCCGGCGAGATGATCGCGCCACACCTGCGCTTCGACCATAGAGCAAGCTGTGAGGATCAATTCGTACATGCGAGCCGCGTGCTCGAAAACAATCTTCCACGAATGCGGAGCTGTATGGCACTGGAGGCCTTTCCCGTTGTCGGCTTCTTGCAACGTAGCACTAGCGAGAGCTATTCCAGCGAGCACGGCGTAATTCTCTGATTCTTCGTCTGCCGATGCGAGCAACAGTGTCGTCTCGAAGAGTATACACATGACATATCTGCCCTTGATAGATCCGCGGCTCCGGTATGCGATGTGTAGACAGCCGCATAGCTGGACAGAGCCGAGGAGCTGCAAGAAGACCGATCGAGGCACTTGGTCTGCGAAGGTAAGACGGTCGCCCAATAGCCAAGTCGTTTTCAGCATGCGAGTCCTGGTCGGGTTCTCCTTCGCTTGGTTCATGGTATCGCAGGTCAGGTGGAGCTCGCAGAGAAGATCTTGGATCAGGGCATGAGCGTCAGGATCATCGCAAACTGGCGTGAGTTTGCACAAATCGTTGAACAGAAGCTCATATCTAGGCAAGCGTTGAATCGGCTTCGGGTCCCTGTCAGCTGAAGTGTACAAAGTAAAATGACGGTGGAACTGACCTTGATCAGCAAATCCTTGACTGTCAACGCCTTCTTCTGATTCTCCTCCCTACTCTTGACCGGGTTCACCGTAGCACTCAGGACCTCAATGGCGCGATCAAACTCCGACCAACTAGCGATGCTTTGCTGTGTCTCTTCGATATCTCGAACCACCAGTTCGTAGTTCGCACCGTAATCCGCATAGACCTGGAACTGTGGCACCTGTATCAAAAGCAAAGCTCAGCAAGTGTTCTTCGAACGATCTCCCACTTATCCAGCTCATACGTAATTCTTGAACAGCCCGGCAACCGACGCAACTACTTGCGGAGCGCAACGCAGTACTATGCTCTCTCCCTCCTCGCTTCGAGTCAGGTTGAGTGAGCGTCGCGTTTGGCGAATGCTTGTTGCCAATGTTCCGCGCTTCGGCGACATGGTACTTGATTGCCCAGGGACGATGTCGACACTATGCCATCTTGTATGCAGGAGCTTCCGCGATGGAACCGGATTCAAAGCTCTGGCGATCTGCTGATCATACTCGGCGAATGGCACGACGCGGTAGAGGGCACCCAGCAGTTCGTCATGCAGGTACAGCATCTTGGCGATGGTCTTCTGAGCGGATGGACGTGCGAAGCGTAGGGTCGAGTTAGGATGGTGATGACCGAGAAGTGTGAAGTAGGCCTAAGTTGTCAGCAGCGTACTAGTCAAGAGGAAGGCACTCGTACATTCGAGAGCGCCTTCAGATCGGCGACATAGCTCTCTTCAGTCCTTATGAGCTCTTCCAACTTTTTCCTCCTCTTCCGACTTCGCAACCTGGCCGCTTCATCTAACACCGAGCGCTGCGTATCCATAGATGGTCTAGGGTCAGAAGCAGACATGACACTGCTTCTGTTGTGCGTCCGCCTCCATTTGCTCGTCCGCCTGGATAGCGGTGCTATGCTGACGCTGGCCAATGTGACTGTCGCAGACTTGACTCCTGCCACGAAGCCGAGCGAGGAAGTGCTGGAGTACGATTTGGCGTGCGAGGGCCGGGTACGTAGTGGGCTGTCGTCAAAGTCGTCCAGTGTCCAGCGTTGGCTTCGAGGCGTCACCGAGGGTGGCGGATACTCTCGTTTGCGTCGACGTAACGTGCTGACCCATCGGCGGAAGGGCTTGGGAGAGCCATTTCCTGTTGGGCCGCCCTCCGTAGGACATTCGGTCCGTAGCTCATTGTGAACAACGCTCCGGGCAGAGGTGGAATCGGCGGAGCTGGAAGACGGCGTGATAGCCTCTACGGGAGAAGACATATTCGTGCGTGAAGAGAAGAAGTAAAGTTGCTGGAAGATTGCAGCTTTAAATGGTGTTTACCTGCAAGTAGTCCTGGCAGGTGCTTTTCCCTCTTTCCTGCTTTGTATAGCTACTCTGCCGTAAGGTAAGGCCTTGCCGTCGAAAGGCATTGCCGCAGATGCGCCTTCCCGGACTTTTTGAGAATCATGAAGCCCCAAGGTCATTGATGTGAACTCTTGAAAATGGTTAAGGTACCTAGCCTGCTCGAACATTGGTTCTGGTAAACTCTTTATAGCGAGTAGTTTGCGTGGCTGACTGCAACTGCGCTACCAATACCGGTGTCTTGTTGTCCATGAGGACTCCTTCTGCTCTAGATCACAGGGCCCTTCTAGACCCAAGCCAAGCATAGAGGCGCGGGGGGTCTATCAACGATTTTGATGACAAGGGTTGAATCCTCTCCTCGTGCTCCACATGAAACCTGATTTCCCCGTGCGTTTCGCATGCAGGCCACAAGCGCCAGTGACGTCGCCGCAACTCCGCCACGACACCAACGTCAGGGAACACCCCACCATGCCCGCCTCCACGTGCCCTGATCCAAACAAACCGGTGCTGTCTGCTGGATAACTTTGAGTGACAGAACAACAATTGCTTCCACGCCCAAAGGCTCCTTTCCTACCAAGTATCGTCATTGACTCTTTTACACACCGAGAATCACCAGCGAGCCATCATCCACACATGCTGAGAAGAACTTGATACATTAAGCGACGAGGCTCAGACTAGGCTTCGGGTTTTACAAACCTCGCCTACACGGGCAGAAAAACCTAAGAAAGTTTCCACGATGGCACCTTCAGGCAAACAGCCACAGCGCGAAGGAGACGATCAGCCCGCCGAGATGCAAGGAAATGTTCCCAAGGTCATGATCGAACAGGCCGAGGCCGCAGCATCCAGCAATAATGCCTCGAGCTCTCAGGGTGCTGGCCGCGATGTGCCAGCAATGTCTCACCACGACTCCATGGACACCACGTCTTCCGAGATGGATGTACCTCCGCCGGCGTACGGCGAGACCTATGGAACCATCTCGGACGACCAGGAGGGCGGTACCAAGGCCAGCATGGGAGATGACGGCCGTGTCAACATTAGGATCGACCAGTACTCGCGGAATCTCTCACACATGCTTGTGCCTGCTCTCAGGCATCAGCAGGAGACATTGAATCAGCAAAGTCCTCCGCCACCAGCGTACATTCCTCCGAGTCTCGGAGGAGAAGAGGGTGTTCCTCCACCTCCGCCTATGAACATTGTCATCCAGGTTGTTGGATCTCGAGGTGACGTACAGCCATTTGTGGCTTTGGGCAAGGTCTTGAAAGACACATACGGCCATCGTGTGAGACTAGCGACACACCCTGTGTTTCACGACTTCGTGCAAGATAATGGTCTAGAATTCTTCAGCATCGGTGGCGACCCTTCAGAATTGATGGCATTCATGGTCAAGAACCCCGGACTGATGCCTGGCTTCGACACCCTCAGAAATGGTGATGTCGGAAAGAGGCGAAAGGAGATTGGCACCATGATTAGAGGCTGCTGGAGAAGCTGCTTTGAGACAGGCGATGGGACCGGGCCGGCCGCTTCAGACCAGACCACGGAAGAATGGTCGAATGAAGGTGCGAATCGGGTCGAAAATGCAGCGAAGCCATTTGTCGCAGATGCTATAATCGCCAACCCTCCCAGCTTCGCTCACGTGCACGTAGCCGAGAAACTCGGCATACCGCTCCACGTCATGTTCACGATGCCCTACTCCCCAACGCAAGCCTTCCCGCATCCGTTGGCGAACATCCAATCGACAAACGCCGACAAGAACCTTACGAACTTCATCTCCTACGCGTTAGTTGAGATGCTGACCTGGCAAGGCTTGGGCGATTTAATCAATCGGTTCCGTAGCAAAGTTTTGGGGCTTGATGACATTAGCCTCATGCGAGCACCCGGTATGCTCCAGCGTATGCGTGTACCTCATACGTACTGCTGGTCGCCTGCGCTCATTCCCAAGCCAAAAGACTGGGGCCAGCACATCTCCATCTCTGGTTTCTACTTCTTGAATCTCGCCACCAACTATACCCCTGACCCCGATCTGAACGCTTTCCTGGACGCCGGGCCTCCTCCCGTCTATATCGGCTTTGGGTCAATCGTACTGGACGACCCTAATGCGATGACCAAGACTTTGTTTGAAGCAGTCGAAAAGACGGGTCAACGTGCTCTTGTCTCCAAGGGGTGGGGAGGCATGGGTGCGGACGAGCTAGGCAAGCCTGACAACGTCTTTATGTTGGGCAACGTGCCTCACGACTGGCTGTTCAAGCATGTCTCCGCGGTAGTCCACCACGGTGGCGCTGGCACAACAGCCGCCGGCATCACGGCAGGAAGGCCTACACTCGTCGTGCCTTTCTTTGGCGACCAGCCCTTCTGGGGAGCCATGGTCGCTCGAGCTGGTGCCGGACCGGAGCCCATCCCGCACAAGACACTCACCGCTGATAACCTGGCAGAGGGCATCAAGATATGTCTCAAACCAGAGAGTCAAGAGCGAGCCCATGAGTTGGCAGCCAAGATTGCCAAAGAGCGCGGCTCTGACGTGGGAGCTCAGAGTTTCCACCAGTTCCTCGACATGGATACTCTGCGTTGCTCTCTCGCTCCTTCGAGGGCTGCTGTCTGGAGCGTCAAAAAAACTGACGTCCGCCTCAGCGCCATGGCGGCTTGCACGCTAGCCAACGAGGGCCTACTGAATTTCAATGAACTTAAGCTCTTCCGTGCGCGGGAGTATGAGACTGATGACGGGCCGCTGGATCCCATTACTGGTGGTGCAACGTCGATCATTGGCACGGCCAGTACCATGATGATGGGTTTTGCTGACATGCCCATTGAGACGCTGAAGGCCCTCAAGATCCACCCGGACGCTACGAAGAAGAAGCCCAAGCCTTCGAAGGGAGAGGATGTATCTTCTGAGGTTGTTGACGGTGCCGCTGGTGAGAAGCCAGCAGTGGGAGGCTCCAACGCCTCCACCGATGGAGCCAAGCAGAGCGAGGGCCCTTCTCCTGCCGCCAGCCGCTCCGGCTCATCCTTCAATTTCCAGGAGTCCCTATCGAAGATCCAAACACCCACATCACCTGGCAGTAGAGCCTCGTCCATCGCAGGCTCCCTGAACAAGCCCGACGACGGCAGTTCCAGCTCTCGCTCCCGCAGCCAAGGCCGCAAAGGCGACGACGCAAAAGCCGCGAAAGACCCCAAGAAGTTCCTCGAGACCGCCATGGGCACCGGCGAAGGCGTGCAGCGCATCGTCGGCGCGGGCTTCAAGTCGCCCATGGACTTCACCATGAACCTGTCCAAGGGCTTCCGCAACGCGCCGAAGCTGTACGGCGACGAGTCTGTTCGCAAGCCAGAGAAGGTCACCGATTTCAAGAGTGGTATCCGCGCCGCGGGCAGGGAGTTTGGCTTTGGCATGTACGACGGCATTACGGGGCTTGTCACACAGCCGATGAAGGGCGCGCAGAAGGAGGGCGCGGCGGGCTTCTTTAAGGGTATCGGCAAGGGCATTGGTGGTATTGCGCTCAAGCCTGGCGCTGCCGTGTTCGGAATCCCTGGCTACACGATGCAGGGTGTGTACAAGGAGATGCAGAAGGCGATGGGCTCGAGCGTGCAGAATTACATCATTGCGGCTCGCACTGCGCAGGGATACGAGGAGTGGAACGGCGCCTCGCCCGAGGAGAGGGCGGATGTCGTCAGGCGCTGGCAAATGATCGAGCAGGAGGTCAGGAAGAAGAAGAACCCTGATGCGGTCGTCAAGGAGATTTTCGAGGAGGCTCGCCGGAAGAGGATGGAGAACCATCCGCAACCCCAGCAGTCTGGCGCTTCTGCCGCTGCTTCCAGTACACAGCAGTCTGCTTCGTCAGGTCAGGATCCAGACGCGCTGGAGGCTGCTATCCGCGAGTCAATCAGGCAGACTTCGAGAGGCAACCCCGAAGAAGACGCTGCGATCGAGCGTGCAATCCGTGTCTCGATGGCCGAGCTTGCGCGTAACAATGGTACTGCAAAGCCGCAAGACGGCGAGTCGGAGGCCCTTCGTAAGGCCATGGCAAGCAGCATGGAAGATTCCAACCGTGGCGGTCGAACAGAAGACGAGCGCGACGAAGAGCTCGAGCAAGCGCTCGCCAACAGCCTCAGGGAACAGCGCAGGCAATACGACAACGACGATGATGATAATGATGAAGAGTATCAGCGAGCGCTGAAGGAGTCTCAGCTTGCAGCTGACCAAGCTGGTGAAGGCAGCTCCTCGCGATCTTACGATCAGGGCCACCTGGGTGGTACAACCAGGGAGCAGTACGAGCAGTCGGCTGCTGCTGGGAAGGGAGAGAAGAGCCAACAGGAGCAGGATGAGGAGAGGATCGTCATGGAGTACGTCAAGAAGCAGAGTATGCTCGAGCAGCAGCACTCGAGTAAGGAGAAGAACGCAGGCACTGGTGCTGATACTGGTGCTGGACCTAGTGGTGGACAGCAGGACGATGTTGATGACGAGGACCTGAGGAGAGCGATGGAGGAGAGTTTGAAAGATTCAAAGGGAGCTTAGCATGATGCCCTGATGGTTTTCTTTTCCTTACATCCGCAGGTAGTTTTTGAGAGATACCCCCGGTCATAAACATCACCTTTCGATGAAAACGTTATCCTTCGTAACGAGATTTTTCAACTACTTCGTCAATGTGTAAGAATTGATGCTGCCTACATTGATCGTCTAAAGCCCGACATCGATATTGTGAGACTTTATTGGAGAGAATATCCTAGGCAGTTTGATAAAGTCCACGTTCCATTCATCGGATCTCCGACCTCGCTGTCCGTGCATTCTCATCGAATCTCGCTGATGTGATCGGCCTGCTCGGCGATGACATCAGGCCCCAGCCGACGTGCCAGCGATGATCGCTCCTCCGATCTCAAAGTCTCCCTCTGCCGTTGTTGTCGCATCTATCCTTTTTCAAACCATACATTCCATATCTGTCACAATGTTTGCTTCAAAGGTCTTCCGTCCCGCGCAGCAGCTCTCCAGGGTGCGTTCACTTCCAAGCCTCTGCAGCCACCCAATGGCTGGCCAGGGTAGCTCTCGGTCATCATAGTCCATCCGCTGACACACCTTGCAGCACGTCCGCCACTACGCCTCCGAGGCGCCCAAGGCTGCTGGAGGCAATGGCTTGATGATTGGCGCAGTTGGCGCCGCCGCGCTTGGAGGAGGTTACTGGTACACCGCTGGCCGTAAGCCCGCCGCCGACGCTCCCGCCTCGCGCGATGAGGAGGCCAATGTCCCGGCCCAGGCTGGTGACCGCGCCGTCAAGTGCTTCACTGGCGGCGACCAGGGCTTCATCAAGCTGCCGCTTGACTCTGTCGAGGTCATCAACCATAACACCAAGAAGCTCCGCTTCAAGCTGAATGAGGAGGATGCCGTCTCCGGCCTCAACGTCGCCAGCGCCCTCATCACCAAGTACAAGGGCCCCGAGATGCAAAAGCCCGCCATCCGCCCTTACACCCCGGTCTCTGATGAGGATGCCAAGGGCTACCTTGACTTCGTCGTCAAGAGGTATCCCGGCGGTGTCATGTCTGAGCACATGCACAGCATGGCTCCCGGCCAGTCTCTCGAGATGAAGGGCCCCATCCCTAAGTACCCCTGGGAGGCCAACAAGCACGACCACATTGCTCTGATCGCCGGCGGCACTGGTATCACACCCATGTACCAGCTTGCGCGCGCCATCTTCAAAAACCCAGAGGACAAGACCAAGGTTACTCTCGTTTTCGGCAACGTCACCGCGGACGACATCCTGCTCAAGCAGGAATTCGAGGACCTCGAGAACAAGTTCCCCAACCGCTTCCGCGCCTTCTACGTCCTCGACCAGCCTCCCAAGGACTGGCCTCAGGGCAAGGGCTTCATCACCAAGGAGCTTCTCAAGACGGTCATCCCCGCGCCCAACGAGAAGGACGTCAAGGTCTTCGTCTGCGGTCCTCCCGGCCTCTACAAGGCCATCTCTGGCACCAAGAACAGCCCCTCCGACCAGGGCGAGCTGAGCGGTTACCTTGCTGAGCTGGGCTACAGCAAGGACCAGGTCTTCAAGTTCTAGATGTAATATTTACGCATGCGTGGCGCCTACCATAGAGCGAAGATGTACATTAGATAGAGCCACATGGAAAGCAATGATTCACTTTGTCAAGTCACGAAGAAGTTCAAGTGTTTAGGCGGCAGGAATGTGTGTCAATACAGGTGCGGTAATTAGTAGCAGTCATAAGCTGCCTGTCGTCGCCCTGGAGAGATCCTGCTCGTGCCCAAACCATGGTGCCCGGTCGTCAAGTCGCCGGCAGGGTCAAGATCACCGGCAGGTTTGCACCCGCCGGTATCGTCAAGACCCGCCTTAGACTGCGCCGGACACCGTCCGCAACGTCCCAATACCCTGCCCACACCATGGTGCCCGGTCGTCAAGCCGCCAGCAAGGTCAAGATCACCGGCAGGTTTGCACCCGCCGGCATCGTCAAGACCCGCCTTAGACCGCGCCGAGGCCACCGACCGCAA